>NC_079191.1:366335638-366578138 GCF_029499605.1 Hyla sarda
TCCTCTAAGGCTATGTTCACACTACGGAATGTCCACATGGAAAATCTTCATGTGGATATTCCGCAGACTGCAGGTGCCTGCATAATATGGACTTTCTTAAAGACAGCTATGAATTCCGTGCAGAGTCCACAGAAAGAATGAACATGGCATGGAAAATCCACCATATGCACAGCGCAGCAGAATCCCATTGAATTCAATGGGAATCTGCTGCAGAGGAATCTCCATGCAGAATTCCACACAGAAATTCCTATGTAGGCTAAGTTTCTACTTGTTTTTTTGTCCTGTGTGAAGAAAACGCAAGAAAAAATGCCTGAAAAAACTCCAGTGCAATTTCCTGCATCTGGTGTTTTTTTCTGCCATTTTTCATTTGTGTGGAAATTGCATTTTTGGCCTCTTTGGCCAAATTTGTTGGGTACCAAAAAAAACGATGTAGTAGTGATGGAAAAAAATTTATTTAACGATGGTCTTGCTGCGGCAGGTGGCACCCAGGTCTCTACCCCTGGCATGACTCGACCACATAGGCGGCTGAGGTGATGCAAGGTACAGAAGGGATGAGAAAGGACGTAGTCTGGATAGCAGGATGTCAGGGCAGGCGGCACAGGAGCATAAACAGGAACATAGCAGAAGGTCATTAGGCAGGCGGCAAGGTACACAGTCAGGTCACTGAATGCAAGGTCTAGTACATGGCAAGGAAACACAGTATAACGCGTTCACTAATGCACTGGGGCAAACAAAGATCTGGCAGGGGTATGTGGGAGGTGCAGAAACTTATAAGTGGGACTCAGGTGCAAACCATAATTATGGACGCACTGGCCCTTTAAATCTAAGAGCGGGGGCACGCGCGCCAGAGCTGAGAGGAAGCAGCAGAGTAGTAAGGTGAGTGACGGCTGGGATTCGGGCGCATCCTACAATCCGAATCCCAGCCCCGCCAGCTGGGGAAGAGAGGGGGATAAAGCGCTCACGGCCAGAGTGAGTGGCCGGAGCGCAAGTTGTCACTGTACCCCCCCCCCTTTGGGCTCCCCCTCCTTTTGTGGCTGAGAAAATGTTTGAGGAGAGCACACTCCAGGATGTTCTCCTCCGGCTCCCAGGACCTCTCCTCAGGACCAAATCCATTCCAGTCGACCAAGAAGAATTTTTTTTACCACGCACAGTCTTCATGGCCAAGATCTCCTTAACCTGAAACACATTTGAGGAACCAGAAATGGGAGTGGAAGTAGTGTTCTTTTGAGAAAAACGGTTAAATACCAGAGGCTTGAGGAGTGACACATGGAAGGAGTTTGGAATACAAAGTGAAGAAGGCAAACAGAGTTTATATGAGACTGGGTTATTTCTTTGCAGGACCTCGAACTGACCCAGGAAACGAGGACCCAACTTGTAATTGGGAATTTTGAAATGAATGTACTTGGAGGATAAATATACTTTATCACGGGAGAGAAAGATGGAGGAGATCTTTTTTTATTGGCCTGGGTTTTCATGCGAGAGGAGGCTTGAGACAAAAAATGCTGAGCCTGTTGTCAGATAGAAGAGAAGTCATGGATCAGAAGATCAACAGCTGGCACAACGATGGAAAAAGAAACTGGAAGAAAAGGATGGAGGTGATGTAAAAAAAAAAAGAGGAAGTCCTCGTGGATTCAGAATCCTTAGAATCCTTATGGTTGTAGGAGAATTCGGCCTAAGGAAGAAGATCAAGCCAATCGTCCTGACGAGCTGAGACAAAATGACATAAGTAAGTCTCCAGAATTTGATTAACCCTCTCCACTTGGCCATTGGACTGAGGGTGATAGGCAGAGGAGAAGTCCAGGCTGATGTCAAGACAGGAACAGAGAGCACGCCAGAACTTTGATACAAACTGAACATTGCAGTCCGAGACGATATGTTCTGGTAAACCATACAGACAGAAAATATGTTGCTAGAAATTATTCGCCAGCTGAGGAGCAGATGGAAGACAAGGTAGTAGGATGAAGTGAGCCATTTTGGAAAACTGATCAACTACAACATAGATGACCGTGTTAATATGAGATGGTGGAAGATCGGTAATAAAATCCATAGCTATGTGAGACCATGGAGTTTCCGGAATGGGCAAAGGCTGTAAAAGTCCCGCAGGCTTCTGTCGAGGAATCTTGTCACATGCACAGGTGAGACAAGAAAAGACAAATTCGGAGACGTCACGCCACAAATAGTATCCCAAGATTAAAAGTAAAGTCTTACACACTCCGGGATGACCTGCCAATAAAGAAAGATGACCCCATTTCAGGACTTTGCGTCTCAGTCTGGCTGGTACAAATTATTTCATAGGAGGTACTTGCAGAAGATCAGCATGGGCAGCAGAAATCAGATGGTCAGGAGGAATTAAATGCCTGGGCATGGAGACCAAACCAACAAAGGATCTGGAAAGGGCATCAGCTCTGATATTCTTGTTAGCTGGACAGAAGTGAATGAAAACATTAAATCTGGAAAAGAATAATGACCACCTTGCCTGGCGGGCATTAAAACGCTGAGCAGACTGTAGGTAAAGTAGGCTCTTATGGTGTGAGTAGCTACTGACCAGATGAGAAGATCCTTCCAACAAATTTCGCCACTCCTCTAAGGCTAGTTTAATAGCAAGAAGTTCTCAATCTCCGATGGAGTAGTTCCTTTCAGCAGGCGAGAAGGTCTTTGAAAAGAAACCACAGGTTACAGTATTATCCTTGGAATTTTTCTGTGTAAGAATGGCACCAGCTCCCACGGACGAAGCGTCAACCTCCAAAGCAAAAGGTCTGTCCGGATCAGGTTTTGAAAGCACAGGAGCAGAAGCAAGCACAGACTTTAGGCGAAAGAAAGCCTCTTCGACCTCAGGGAGCCATGACTTTGGGTTAGAGTTCTTTCTGGTGAGAGCTACAATCGGAGTTACTAAGGAAGAGAAATGTGGGATGAGCCTGCCGCAAAACGGGATAGTCTTGCTGTGGCAGGCGGCACCCAGGTCGCTATCCCTGGCATTACTCGACCACACAGGCGGCTGAGGTGATGTGAGGTACAGAAGGGATGAGACAGGACATAGTCTGGATAGCAGGAGGTCAGGGCAGGCGGCACAGGAGCATAAACAGGAATGTAGCAGAAGGTCAGTAGGCAGGCGGCAAGGTACACGGTTAGGTCATGGAATGCAAGGTCTGGTACATGGCAAGGAAACACAGCATAACGCTTTTACTGAGGCACTGTGGCAAACAAAGATCCAGCAGGGGTATGTGGGAGATGCAGAAACTTATAAGTGTGACTCAGGTGCAAACCAGAATTACGGGCGCACTGGCCCTAGGAGGCGGGGCACACGCGCCAGAGCTGAGAGGAAACAGCAGAGGACTGAGATGAGTGACGGCTGGGATTCGCATGCGGGCGCCTCCCGCGATGCAAATCCCAGCCCCGCAGGCTGGGAAAGAGAGGGGGACAAAGCGCTCACGGCCAGAGTGAGTAGACAGAGCGCAAGTTGTCACAGTAACCTCCTCCTGTTTTCAGGACAGGACTGAGCACAAAGGAGCTGCAGCTTCATCTTTGTCTGTGCATCAGACAAAGATGAAACTGCAGCTGGAGAGAATTATGTTCTGGATGGTATGGGGACCACTAGTGATCTTTTTTTTAATGATTTCTATGAAAAGGAGAAGATTGTTAATGCAATATGTGGGACAATTGAGAGGTATAAATGTATACTGAATAGGAATTTTGCTCATGTTATATCATGTTTTAGTTAATGACATACATAGGTAGTACCAGACGCCCATTAAAAAAGAGAATCCAGGAACATATACGCGACAAAAAATCTGCATAGTGTGAACGTCTTGGGTGTCTCGCAACATTTACAGGACGTCCACTCTGGAGATCTAACCTCACTTATGTTCCACGGAGTGGAGTTGGTTCAGAGACCATGGCATGGAGGAGATTATCTAAGATTATTACACAACAGGGAAATCTTTTGGATCCACACTTCAACCTAACGGTTTGAAACATATCAACCTAATGGTTTGAATTACAGATCAGATTTAATTTTCCATTATTAACATACCTTTTAGATATCCTTTCTTATACATATATGTCTGGTAATTTGTTCCCCAAAATTACATTGCTGTCTCACTATACCATTGACTATGTTGATGAGGTTTTATTTTGGTTGGTATGTGTACTGGTAGATCCATTTGTGGTCAGGTGATGGTTAACAGGCTTGACATTCTGTTCTCTGCCCCTCCCTTTCCACTCAAGGATCACCATAAAAACCTGTGTGTTACCTGTATCTTTGTGCATCAACAACCTGAAATGCATCCACTCCCTTTCCTCTTGCTCTGTTGCATATTTTATCCTGGCAATTGCCCTACATTTTGTTGCTTTTATACTTTTATATTGTTCCAACAAAAGAAAATGATTTTACCACTGGCTGACACCAAGTTTGTTGCTGACTGCTTGAAGTATACAGAATTGTTGGGGATCCATGTGAGTGGACGATCTATTCTTCTTTTGTAATGATTTTGTAAACTGCTTTAAAAAAAATAAAAATACATGGGTAGAAATGGAAATGGAAAAATACAGAACACCTGCTTTTTATAATAACCATCTGCTGAATGCTGGTACTTTGTTTTTATAGGACAGGAGAACTCTGATACGTTTTTATAACCTGTTGCAGTTTTGTAACAGCTGAAGGCACCCTTGTTGGGAAACACTGCCCTGTACGGTAAAGCAAGCCTCACACCTCTTATATTTGGTAATTACACAGTGGTGTCAATGAGTCTGTGTGAACACGGTTCATACACATTTAACTCCCATGAAAAATCGTATAATAAATGGATTCTTCACTGTTATGAGATCAGTGACCTACAAGACTCTTTGAATCACAGTGTTGTGCAGTCTGCAGATAAGTCACTTAGAACATTTTATTTTTAGAAAAAGAGCCAATCAGAATGAGGAGCCAAATTACTTGTCTTATTAATATGTTATAGGAGACAAGCCATCACTATTAAACCTCACATGGAAACAATGTAGTAATAAGAGGGAGATAAATACACAGAATATAGATTGTTATCTGCCTTTGCTTCTGTATTTTCATTTGTATTGGGTTCATATTGATTTTTGTACCATGTCAGCATTCTGCCAGCTGTATGTTCTCTCACTGCCCAGTTTCAAAATGGATCACATTTTCATATGTAACAAAACATTTGCAACCATTAAAGGAGTACTCCGGGATATGAAAACTTATCCCCTATCCTATGCATAGAGGATAAGTTTCAGATCGTGGGGGGCTCCGACTAATGGACCCCGCACAATCTCCCGTATGGGGCCCCAGATCTCTGGTGAAATAGCGCGTGTCGACCTCTGCACAAAGAGGCGGCCGACATGCCCCCTCAATAGAGCTCTATGGTAGAGCTGGAGATTGCCAAATGCATCACTCCAGCTCTCCCATAGAGTTGTATTGAGGGTGTATGTCAGTTGCCGCTTTGGGCAGTGGTCAAACATGCCCCCATCCGGCGGACTGCTGGGGCCTTGTACAGGAGATCACGAGGGACCCTCCGCAATCTGAAACGTATCCCTTATCCTTAGGATAGGGGATATGTTTTCATATCCCAAAGTACTCCTATAAAATGATTCTGCCCAAATCCAGATAACTGGTCAAAAAATATCATTAAACTCATCAAAAACTGATTGCTAGATTGTAATATCTATTAAGTGGAGTCAGTTTATGACTTAGTATAGTTAGCATAAAACTAAATTTCCATCTGTAATTGTTAAGAATCATTTTTTATACTAAGATTAATAATGTATATTTTTTTTATCAATATAGTTTTTGTTAAAATGTAAATAAACATTAACATATTCATAATCATAAAATTAGTCTCAAAATAGGTACATATATATATATGTGTGTTTGTGTGTGTGTACATTACAATACACTGTAAATTACCAAAATGATAAAAGAAATAAGTCGAGCAGATATAATAAATGTTATTAAAAATAAGAATAATAAAGAAAATAGACTTAAATAAAATAAAAACAAAATAAAAAATATATATACAGCAGTATTAGGATAAGTCAAAACTGAGGGTATAATGTTACTTGAGTAGTAAGTAAATATTTGTCAAGAAAATGTATATATAGACAATATGACAATAAACCAAATTAAATGAGTACACCAGCAAGGTGATTTTACTACTTACCTGACAGAACTGAGTATTTCCTGTTGGATTTTGTTCTCTAAACTACACATCCCATAGTTCCATGCTTGAAAGTTTGAGATCACTTTCCTTCCTCCCCCACATCAGCCACCCCACCCATTAAAACACAGTGTTTTCTAACCAGGAGGCCTACAGCAGTTGCAAAATTGAAGCAGGACTGGCTCCCTCTGATCACCTGACTAGTGATGTCAGGTCTCGACGCACTGCAACCTGGAAAATCCCGAGACATGAGTAATTTTGTATGCTGTTAAAAATAAATATTGGGGCAATAAGCACAGAAGAATTGTGAGAAAACCGTCAAACACAGGTACAGACACTATGGGGGAGATTTATCAAAACCTGTGCAAAGGAAAAGTTGCCCAGTTGCCCATAGAAACCAAGATCGCTTCTTGCAGATGCCTTGTTAAAATGAAAGAAGCAATCTGGTTGCTATGGGCAACTGGGCAACTTTTCCTTTGGACAGGATTTGATAAATCTTCCCCTATATTATGAACTGCACAAACTTTACAGCCCCTGTAGCATAGTCAAATAAAACAAATTCTTGGAATACCCCTTTAACTTATCCCCTATCCACAGGCACAGGACCCCGGCTCTCTCTGAGAAGCATGTGTCATCTTCCGGTAGATAGCACGTGCTTCGTTAATTTCTATTGGAGCACCAATGATGTCCGAGAGGTCTTTTTGGCACTCCTCACTGAGCGCCGGGCCCCAGTGGTCGGATCCCCCATGATCAGCTACTTATGCCCTATCCTGTGGATAGGGAATAAGTTCATTTTTGCCATAGTTCTCCTTTAACATAATTGACATATTTGCATGTTTATGCAACTACTAAAAAGATCAATGGAGATTAGATACATGATACACACCAACTGCTTAGTTCCCCATGAGGCCTGTAAGTATGGCACATGATCACTGAAGCCAGTGATTGGAAAATGGGAAGTGAGTATTGATTTTTTTATTGTTGGCAGCTTTTTATATTTTTGAACTTTCAAAGAGCCTCTGTAGTAGCAGCACTATAGTACTGCTGGAGGTGTAGACAAGGCAGAGAAGTAATGCTATACACACAGATAAGGCTCTGTATGCAGCTCCCTGTAATTCCCTGGGCTGTACTATATCACTACCAGAAGACTGTAATATTCAAGGACATTTATCTGCCAATTAACTACTGTTTATTGCAGCTGTCATAAAGCACACAGTAGGATACAGAGTGAGGAGTTCTGCAAAACTTCTCTAAGAGACGGCTTAGATGCTTTAGCGTTCACCAGAGAATCAATAGTCACGTAGGATTATCGTGATCTGAAGAAAGCTTTTTTTATTAGTTGATATAAGCATAGGGCCTAAGCATCTGAAGAGGACAACTACTCTGCTAATAACATAGGGGGAGATTTATCAAAACCCGTCCAGAGGAAAAGTTTCTGAGTTGCCCATAGCAACCAATCTGATCGCCTTTTTCATTTTTGTAAAGGCCTCTATAAAAAATTTAAAAAAGCAATCTGATTCTTTGCAATTTTTCCTCTAGACAGGTTTTGATAAATTTACCACATAGTGAGTATAAACATACATTGATATATATACACAGTAGAGCTGTTAGGTTTGCATTCTGCTGGGAGGTAAGTTGACTTAAGGGTCAGTAGTGGTGTCACCAGGTACAGAGAGACAGCCTGGTATAAGAACATTGAGGGGCATTTACTAAAGGGTTTAGTCATTTTTTTCTGACTATTTTTGGCGCAAAATTGTCGCAATTGTGCCTACCCTATTTGCCCCTACCCCAGTTGCCCATAGAAACCAATCAGATCGCTTCTTGCAGATGCCTTGTTAAAATGAAAGAAGCGATCTGGTTGCTATGGGCAACTGGGCAACTTTTCCTTTGGACAGGATTTGATAAATCTTCCCCTATATTATGAACTGCACAAACTTTACAGCCCCTGTAGCATAGTCAAATAAAACAAATTCCTGGAATACCCCTTTAACTTATCCCCTATCCACAGGCACAGGACCCCGGCTCTCTCTGAGAAGCATGTGTCATCTTCCGGTAGATAGCACGTGCTTCGTTAATTTCTATTGGAGCACCAATGATGTCCGAGAGGTCTTTTTGGCACTCCTCACTGAGCGCCGGGCCCCAGTGGTCGGATCCCCCATGATCAGCTACTTATGCCCTATCCTGTGGATAGGGAATAAGTTCATTTTTGCCATAGTTCTCCTTTAACATAATTGACATATTTGCATGTTTATGCAACTACTAAAAAGATCAATGGAGATTAGATACATGATACACACCAACTGTTTAGTTCCCCATGAGGCCTGTAAGTATGGCACATGATCACTGAAGCCAGTGATTGGAAAATGGGAAGTGAGTATTGATTTTTTTATTGTTGGCAGCTTTTTATATTTTTGAATTTTCAAAGAGCCTCTGTAGTAGCAGCACTATAGTACTGCTGGAGGTGTAGACAAGGCAGAGAAGTAATGCTATACACACAGATAAGGCTCTGTATGCAGCTCCCTGTAATTCCCTGGGCTGTACTATATCACTACCAGAAGACTGTAATATTCAAGGACATTTATCTGCCAATTAACTACTGTTTATTGCAGCTGTCATAAAGCACACAGTAGGATACAGAGTGAGGAGTTCTGCAAAACTTCTATAAGAGACGGCTTAGATGCTTTAGCGTTCACCAGAGAATCAATAGTCACGTAGGATTATCGTGATCTGAAGAAAGCTTTTTTTATTAGTTGATATAAGCATAGGGCCTAAGCATCTGAAGAGGACAACTACTCTGCTAATAACATAGGGGGAGATTTATCAAAACCCGTCCAGAGGAAAAGTTTCTGAGTTGCCCATAGCAACCAATCTGATCGCCTTTTTCATTTTTGTAAAGGCCTCTATAAAAAAATTAAAAAAGCAATCTGATTCTTTGCAATTTTTCCTCTAGACAGGTTTTGATAAATTTACCACATAGTGAGTATAAACATACATTGATATATATACACAGTAGAGCTGTTAGGTTTGCATTCTGCTGGGAGGTAAGTTGACTTAAGGGTCAGTAGTGGTGTCACCAGGTACAGAGAGACAGCCTGGTATAAGAACATTGAGGGGCATTTACTAAAGGGTTTAGTCATTTTTTTCTGACTATTTTTGGCGCAAAATTGTCGCAATTGTGCCTACCCTATTTTTCGTGCAACTTTCTCTAGCATGAGCAAGAAAGTAAAAAAAAAATTTCCCGCTTGATTTACGCAAGTTTTCATTTTTGACTTGCAGTGGTCAGGTATTTATTAACCGCGACAGTCGCAGCTGCCCAATAGACTGTTGCAACGGCCGTAAAAATTTACTAAATTTACTCCAGCTCCAACATGGAGCAGGAAAAGCTACTGCCGCCCTGGCTCCGACATACTTTCTCCCCGCTACCCTCACTGCGCTACAGGGACACTGCAGTGATTTACATCCCACCTCTCTCACCTGCCAGCACCACACAACTCCCATCTGTCTGCTAACTGTTGCAAGGCTACAAGTCCCAGCATGCCCTTACAGTGAGGACACGCTGGGAGTTGCAGACTTGTAGCAGCGGGAGCTGAGCGGCGCGGGCGAGAGACAAGGGGGGGGATATCAGTGTCCCCATAAGTGAGGGTAGCGGGGAGGCCATATGAGGAGCCCGGGCGGCTGCACTGTAATGTCAGCCCGGGCTCCTGCCCTGACAGCCAAAGGCTTTGGCTGTCAGGGCATGCTGGGTGTTGTAGTTTTGCAACAGCTGGAGGGCCACAGTTTTCAGACCACTGGTTTGTGGTTTGTAAACTGTAGTCCTCCAGCTGTTGCAAAACTAAACAGCTGAAGGGGACCGGCAAAGACGTTCACTTACCCTTCCGAGGCTCCAGCGACGATTGGTGACGGAGATCATCGGGCGGCACTGTTGTGCGGCGCTGGATCCTATGGAAGCCGGTAAGTTGCCCAAGCCCTAAAACAGTGTTTCCCTGTTGGCTGCCTTTGGCTGTCCAGGCATGCTGGGAGTTGTAGTTTTGCAACATCTATAGGCACCCTGGTTGGGAAACACTGTTTTAGGCCAGTGTTTCCCAACCAGGGTGCCTCCAGATGTTGCAACACTACAACTCCCAACATGCCTGGACAGCCTTTGAGCCAGTACCAACAGGCCTGGAGCATCAAAAATGGCACTCCTGGGCCTAGGCGGTAACAGGCTGGCGTTATTTAGGCTGGGGAGGGCCAGTAACAATGGTCCTCGCCCACCCTGGTAATGTCAGGCTGTTACTGTTTGGTTGGTATTTGGCTGAGAATGAAAATAGGGGGAGACCCTATGCGTTTTTTTTTTATTATAAATAATTAAATATTTTAAAAAACACATAGGGTCCCCCCTATTTTTTATTCTCAGCCAAATACCAACCAAACAGTAACAGCCTGACGTTACCAGGGTGGGCGAGGATCATTTTTACTGGCCCTCCCCAGCCTAAATAATGTCAGCCTGTTACCGCCTAGGCCCAGGAGCGCAATTTTTGACGCTCCGGGCCTGTTGGTACCGGCTCTTCCCGGCACCCCTGTGGCGTTGGGTACCGGGTAATAATTGGGGGTTAGTGCTAGCTGTTTTTGTGGCTAACGCTAAGCCCGGCTTAGTAATGGACTCCGTTTGTAAGACAGCTTCCACTACTAAGCCTGTCCAGTAAAGTAAAAAAAAAAACACAGGTTTAAAAAAAAATTTATTACAAAAAAACACTCCCCCACAAGCCCTCATTAACCATTTTATTAACATCAAGCAAAGAAAAATGCTGGTCGTCGAAGAAGTCCACCGAATCCGAAGGAGTCCACAGGATACACGGATCTGTAGAAGTAACAAAAAAAAAAAGTAAGTACATTTAGGGAGAAAAAACAGTGTTAAAAAAATGTAATAAACACACACACACTAAACGCCATTTACCACTATTCTGAGCCATGACTACAATTTAGTTATTTAGATGTAGTGAAAAAGCTAAAAAAAAAAAAAAACTCAAAAACAAAAGATCCAGAAGGAAACCTAGCAGCAAAACCTATTCAGACAGCAGGAAAAAGGATCAGACTATTTTTTTCTACTACATGAAGTACATTTCCCACTTTTTCCTATGTGTGCCAAATTTATTAACGCCGTGCAACAATTTAGTAAATTTGTCGCACATAGTCAAAAATGAAGTAGAAAAAAACAGGGTAAAAACCAGACTACATAGTAAAAGATTAGTAAATGCCCCTAATTGTGAGATTACTTTCAATCATATGATGATAAACATAAGACTATTAGAATAATAGGGTTATGGATAGTAGATACTGCCCCCAAAGAATAGTGATGTAGCGGTGGGAGCGGACAGGAGACCTAGAATGGTGAGGGATATAGGCAAGGGAGTATATCATACCATAGGGTATAGAAACCATACAATGTCTGTAGACTTTAATAAATAACTGATTATTGGCCTCCAGGCTCCCCTTAAAGCACATAATACATAACACTGTACTGTATGTACATATAATACAGGAAGGAATATATGGTCACCCAGAGAAATTAAAAATTAATTGTTAAAACTGTTAAAAAAAAAAGAATGATACACATATGAAGATAACAAAACGTAGCACTCACCGGTTCTGTTACTTTAGACTTAAATTCAACTCTTATACAGGCTACATCATGCAAGAAAGAGAGTGAGTGCAAGCAAACAAGCCGGCAGTGCTTTCACACAGGTAGGCACTTATTTCAGCGTGTGTGGCCTCAGAGACCGAAAGAAGCGGCTGCTGGCGTGTAACAGCTGCCACTTTGTTCAATTGCACCCCTGCACTTGTCCTTTACCCCGTCCCTTGCTTGATGTAGCCCATTCAATTAAAGTCTACAGTAACAGAACAGGTGAGTACTATTTTTCTTTTCCTCATACGTGTATGACTGACGTGGACTGACTCTTGAACGTATTGCACCGCAACAGTTGCCTATTGCTCTTGACAGCAGTCTATCAGTGGTGTTAAAAGGAAAATCTGATCATTTTCTTCTGCCTTTTTGTAAAAGTGTAGTTTAAAAAAACTTTTTAACAATCAAACTCCTAGACTCTGAGCAATCAAATGACAAGTCTGTCATTGGGTGTAGATAAGGAAGTTCCCTCCCTGCTGACTGGCCATGGAAAGAGAATGTCCTCCTTTTTACACACCCCAACTATACTATGTGTAAAATAATGCTTCCCTTTTGAAAGAAAGAATAGGGGATAAATTGTCTAATCGGTGAGGGGGGGTGGTCCCCAGGTCTGAATTACAGAAACAGA
This sequence comes from Hyla sarda, assembly GCF_029499605.1. Classification (NCBI taxonomy): domain Eukaryota; kingdom Metazoa; phylum Chordata; class Amphibia; order Anura; family Hylidae; genus Hyla; species Hyla sarda. Next base: position 366,348,093 of record NC_079191.1, read on the forward strand.
AGCCTGGGGGTTCCGTGATCAAGATGTCACACCACACCATGAATGGAGGGGGCGTGGCATGATGTCATGATCACGGAACCCCCAGGGTTCTGTGTCCATAACACTGCAGAAGCAACCCGGAGATTGCATGGGGTCCCAATGGCCAGAACTCACCCGTAATTAGACATGTTAGTCCCTATCCTTTGGATAGGGGATAACATGTCTAGGGGCAGAGTACCCCTTTAACACATTTCCACCATGTGTTAAATGTATGAACATATTCTGTATAGAAGTGATTCCCAACCAGGGTACCCTGGCACACTGGTAAGCTGTTCGGTAGTGCCTGGGGTGCCACGCAAGATCGTGGCTCTAAAAAGTTTTGTTTTCCCCCCACTGGTCCAGCGCAGTTTTCTTGTTTTTTTCCTGTCTTATTTGCTTCCGTTCTCTCCCCTCCCATCATCCCCCTTCCCCTTGACAACACAACAGGATAAGGCAGGCAGGGCAGGATGGAAAGCTGGCGTAACATGCTGAAGTCCCGCCCAGCAAGCAGGACATTTCCCCGCCGTGGAAGATCCGTCGCAGAAGCCATGTGCAAAATGTAACTTAAATGGCGGCTGGGTCTGGTGGCCTTCCGATGATGGAAGCATGGCGGCAGGCATTGAGAGGTGGCTGATATAATTAAAAAGCATGGCCAGAGTGGGGGTGGCTGAGGAAAAGTGTGATAATCATAAAAATATGGATGGGTTTAGGGGGATTATAATGATATGTGGAAATATGCATGGGGTGGGGTGTGGGGACAGTGATTAGAGATGAGCGAATCGAAGCAGACAAACTCAAATTCGTTTACGTATTTCATTAAATATTTGATTCACAACTAATGTGAATATCGCCGCGATTATATAGCGCAAATCGCTTCATTATCATTAAACTCCATTTTACAGCGTTCCAGGCTACAGGAAATCTTAAATGGCGGATCCACATGTCAGTACATGGGGCAGGGGATGCTGGGAAGGCGAGAAGGCAAGGCGGGAAGGGAGGTAGGCGGGATGACCCTTAATCACATGCAGGATGCAGCCTATCCGCATTCAGTGACCCTTGTGATGTCACAGCCCTATATAATCGGCAGTCATTTTGCGGCTGCTCATTTTATGCCATACACTGCAGAGAGAGGACGGCTGCGTGTCTCTGTGTGTTACACAAACACGCTGAATTGATCATACCGCAGCGTTCCACTTCCAACTGCCAGTCACATCAGCGTTGTGGACAGAAAGCAGTACTTGATCTCACTGAAAAGGATTTTTACGCCAGCCATTAACCTCCCAATCACTTTATTCAGCATTTTATCAGAGAGGGGCAGATAGCTTTTCGTTGCCTAATACATTTCAACAAGCTGCCTCAACTTCCTCAACCTTAGCAGAGGAGACATGAGTGATTTTTCAGCGCAATTTTGTGTATTTTTTCCACAAGAAATCATCTGCTGCTTATACTAATCTGTAGATGGTATAATGACCAGCAGTTCACTCCATTCTTAATACTATTTTGGGTTTGATACAATTTTTTTTTTGTGGTACTGCACTGTTGTGTACTGCTGCTGTTGCGCAAAAATAAGTTTTTTCAGCATATTGTAGTGCATTTTTCTGCCCTCATACGTGCATACCACATACCTACATCAAAGAAGTGTACTATTTTGTAGCTGTAAATCTATAACAAGTCTAGATACTGGCAAAGTCCAGGCAAAAGTAATCACCGGCTGGTGTTTTACAAAAATACGTTTTCCAAGTGTACTGTAGTGCATTTTTTTGTCCTCATATGGGCATGCCACATACCTACATCTAAGTAGTGCACTATTTTGTACCTGTTAAACTGTAACAAGCCTACATACAGTGAAAGGCCAGGGAAAAATGAATCACTGGCTGCTGTTTTATACAAATACGTTTTCAAAGTGTTCTGTAGCGCATTTTTTGCCCTCAGATGTGCCTACCACATACCTACATCTAAGCAGTGTACTATTTTGTACCTGTCAATATGTCAAGGGCCTACATACTGTGAAAGGACAGCCAAAAGTATTCACCGGCTGGTGTTTAAAAAAAATTACGGAGTTTTTAGGCTCATTGTAGCGCATTTTTCTGCCCTCATAAGTGCATACCAGATACCTACATCTAAGTAGTGTACTATTTTAACCCCTTAAGGACCCAGCCATTTTACACCTTAGGTCCCGGCCATTTTTTGCACATTTATATAAACATTAATAACTCTGGAATGCTTTTAGTTATCATTCTGATTCCAAGATTGTTTTTTCGTGACATATTCTACTTTAACATAGTGGTAAAATTTCGTGGTATCTTGCATCCTTTCTTAGTGAAAAATCCCAATCTCCAATTTTTACACTCGCATGTTCTTGTAGACCCAATTTTTAAATTTTTACAAGGGGTAAAAGGAGAAAATGTATACTTATCTTGGTAGCCCAATTTCTCTTGAGTAAGGACATACCTCATATGTCTATGTAAAGTGTTCAGCGGGCGCAGTAGAGGGCTCAGAAGCGAAGGAGCGACAAGGGGATTTTGGAGAGTACATTTTTTTTAAATGGTTTTTGGGGGGCATGTTGCATTTAGGAAGCCCCTATGGTGCCAGAACAGCAAAAAAAAACACATGGCATACCATTTTGGAAACTAGACCCCTTGAGGTACGTAACAAGGAATAAAGTGAGCCTTAATACCCCACAGGGGTTTCACGACTTTTGCATATGTAAAAAAATAAAAATAAAATTTCACTAAAATGTGTGTTTCCCCCCAAATTTCACATTTTGCAAGGGTTAATAGCAGAAAATACCCCCCAAAAATTGTAACCCCATTTCTTCTAAGTATGAAGGTACTCCATAAGTTGACCTGAAGTGTACTATGGGTGAACTACAATGCTCAGAAGAGAAGGAGTCATATTTGGCTTTTTGAGAGCAAATTTTGCTCGGGGGCATGTCACATTTAGGAAGCCCCTATGGTGCCAGGACAGCAAAAAAAAACACATGGCATACCATTTTGGAAACTAGACCCCTTGAGGAACGTAACAAGAAATAAAGTGAGCCTTAATACCCCACAGGGGTTTACCAACTTTTGCATACGTAAAAAAAAAAAAAAAAATCACTAAAAGGTGTGTTTCCCCCCCAAATTTGCAATTTTTGCAAGGGTTAATAGCAGAAAATACCCCCAAAATTTGTAACCCCATCTCTTCTGAGTATGGAGGTACCCCATAAGTTGACCTGGAGTGCACTACGGGCGAACTACAATGCTCAGAAGAGAAGGAGTCATATTTGGCTTTTTGAGAGCAAATTTTGCTCGGGGGGGCATGTGGCATTTAGGAAGCCCATATGGTGTCAGGACAGCAAAATAACCCCCACATGGCATACCATTTTTGAAACTAGACCCCGTGAGGAACGTAACAAGGCATAAAGTGAGCATTTACCCCCCACTGGTGTCTGTCAGATTTTTGGAACAGTGGACTGTACAAAATTTTTTATTTGCACAGCCCACTGTTCCAAAGATCTGTCAGACACCTGTGGGGTGTAAATTCTCACTGCACCCCTCATTACATTCCGTGAGGGGTGTAGTTTCTGAAATGGGGTCACATGTGGGGTTTTGTTTTTTTTGCGTTTGTCAAAACCGCTGTAACAATCAGCCACCCCTGTGCAAATCACCTCAAATGTACATGGCGCACTCTCCCTTCTGGGCCTTGTTGTGCGCCCCCAGAGCACTTTGCGCCCACATATGGGGTATCTCCGTATTCGGGAGAAATTGCATTACAAATTTTGGGGGGCTTTTTTCCCCTTTACCTCTTGTCAAAATGAGAAGTATAGGGCAACACCAGCATGTTAGTGTAAAAAATTTATTTTTTTACACTAACATGCTGGTGTAGACCCCAACTTCACCTTTTCATAAGGGGTGAAAGGAGAAAAAGACCCCCCAAATGTGTTAGGCAATTTCTCCTGAGTACGGCGATACCCCATATGTGACCCTATACTGTTGCCTTGAAATACGCCATGCGCATTTGAGGCCTGAATTAGGGATTTGCATAGGGGTGGACATAGGGGTATTCTACGCCAGTGATTCCCAAACAGGGTGCCTCCAGCTGTTGCAAAACTCCCAGCATGCTTGGACAGTCAGCGGCTGTCCGGCAATACTGGGAGTTGTTGTTTTGCAACAGCTGGAGGCTCCATTTTGGAAAGAGTGGCGTACCAGACGTTTTTCATTTTTATTGGGGAGGGCTGTGTAAGGGGTATGTGTATATGTAGTGTTTTTTACTTTTTATTTTATTTTGTGTTAGTGTAGTGTAGTGTAATGTTTTTAGGGTACAGTCACACGGGCGGGGGATTACAGCGAGTTTCCCGCTGCGAGTTTGAGCTGCCGCGCAAAATTTGCTGCATTGCAAACTTGCAGCCTGATACTCACTGTAAGCCCCCTGCCCATGTGAATGTACCCTGTACATTCACAGGGGGGGACCTCCAGCTGTTGCAAAAATACAACTCCCAGCATGCCCAGTCTATAAGTGCATGCTGGTAGTTATAGTTTTGCAACAGCTGGAGGCACACGGGTTGGGAAACACTGAGTTGGGAAACAGACAATGTTTCCCAACCAGTGTGCCTCCAGCTGTTGCAAAACCACAACTCCCAAACATTCTCATGCATGCTGGGAGTAGTAGTTCAGCAATATCTTTAGAGCCAGATGTTGCCGAACTACAACACACAGCATGCTTGGAGTTGTAGTTTTGCAACATCTGGAGGACTACAGTTTGCAGACCACTAATACAGTGGTTCCCAATCTGTGCCCTTCCAGTATGCCAACTCCCAGTATGCCAAAACTGTCCAGGCATGCTGGGAGTTGTAGTTCTGCAACATCTGAAGGGCCAGATGTTACAGAACTACAACTCCCAGAATGCCTGGACAGTAAGGGCATGCTGAGGATGTGTAGTTTTGCAACATCTGGAAGGGCACAGTGGTCCCAAAACCGTGGACCTCCAGAAGTTGCAAACCTGCAACTCCCAGCATGCCCAGATGCCAAGGGCTGTCTGGGCATGCTGGGAGTTGTAGTATACAGGGTCCCAATACAGCAATACATGTCGCTTTACGGCAACATGCATTGCTGTAAAGGGCCCGACCGCGGCTGAAGATCCACTCACCTGTCGCCACCGCCGCCGTCTTCACGCCGGGATCCGGGTCTTCAGGGACGAGGTAAGTACCAGGGGCCGGGCCCCAGCATTCCCCCGTTCCCCGCTACGTCCTCCGGTCTTCCTCTCGTCCTCTCCGGACTTCAAGGGGCCGGGCAGGGCGGGAGGAAGTAACCGCCCCCCCCCCCCTCTGATTGGTCGGTTTGCAGGCTTGCCACCTCGCTCCTATACTCCAGCATGGTCCTGGCTGTCTGTGACAGCCGGGATCATGCAAAATTACCGGGCGGTCGGGTCCCAGAGACCCGATCAGCCCGGTATCGCCGCAGATCGCAAGGGCGATTTCCCTTGCGATTTGCGGCGATCGCCGACATGGGGGGCCTACATGGCCCCCCTCGGCATTTGCCCTGGATGCCTGCTAAAGCATTTCCGCAGGCATCCGGTTCCGATCTCTGCCCGGCATGCGGCAGGGACCGGAAAATGCCAGGACGTACGGGGACGTCCTGGGTCCTTAAAGCCCAGGGTGCGGGGACGTCCCCGTATGTCCTGGGTCCTTAAGAGGTTAAACCTGTTAATCTGTCAAGGGCCTACATACTGTGACAGTCCAGGCAAAAGTACTCACTGGCTGGTGTTACTTTTAAGTGTACTGTAGCACATTTTTCTGCCCTCATAAGTGCATACCACATACCTACATCTAAGTAGTGTAGTATTTTGTACCTGTTAGTCTGTCAAGGGCCTAGATACTCTGAAAGTCCAGTTAAAAGTATTCACTGGCTGGTGTTTTACTAAAATAAATTTGTTTTTTAATCTGTCAAGGGCCAAGATACTGTGAAAGCCCAGGCAAAAGTACTTACCGGCTTGTGTTGTATTCAGATACTTTTTTAAGTGTACAGTAGCACATATTTCTGCCCTCATAAGTGCATACCACATACCTACATCTAAGTAGTGTATTATTTTGTAACTATTAATCTATCAAGGGACTACATACTGTGAAAGGACAGCCAAAAGTAATCACCAGCTGGTGTTTTACTCCGATACGTTTATTAAGCGTACTGTAGACCATTTTTCTGCCCTCATAAGTGCATACAACATACCTACAATTAAGTAGTGTACTATTTTGTCAAGGGCCTAGAGAATGTGAAAGGACAATCAAAAGTACACATCTGCTGCTGTTCTAGACAAATACTGTTTTAAGCGTAGTGAAGCATATTGTACTCTCCTCATATACGCACTAAGTATGTCAGACAGAGAAATGCCATGAAATGCACAGAGGAGTGGCAGAGGTGTAAATTCATCAGGCAGAGGTCGCAGCAGACTAGGGGCAAGTCGCAACAAGAGGCCTGAGCTCCTGTTATCACAAGTGACAACTGATAGCCCCAGTCAACAGTCCATGGGTTCCTCAGATGCAACCCTCATTTGGCATGGCCTGGGAGCAGTCCCTGTCCTCCCATTGCCTATGCTGTTCCCACCCCTAAAGAAGTATTTTATGCTGTAAGTTCAGCTCCACTATTCAGTGAGAGCGATCTAATAGAGGACAGTCAGCAGCTACTTCCCAGCCAAGAAGTGGAGGAGACATCTAACACTTCCCCCACTATGCGGGTAAGTAGTGATGAGGAGAGTGACGGGGGAGGCTGTGATGCCAGGGTTCAGGGCCCTTAAGCAGACACTGTTGAGGAACCTGAGGAGGACATCAGTGACGTGCAGACACTTGTTGATGATGATGAAGCCGAATGCAATTGGGAGTCAGGTGCAGAAGGGGCTTCATCATCATTAGGAGAAGAAAGTTGCAAGTTGCCGATGAGGCAGCATCTCAGCCAGCAAGGTGGTAGCATGGTTGGCAGTCAGTGTGGTGGCAGAAGTGGAAATTCTGGTGCCATGGGGTTCCTGGAGACAGCGGCAGTAGCAGTCAATTAGTGCAGACTGTTGGTGGGAAAATCAGCTACTCGGTGGTGTGGCAGTTTTTCATCAAGCATCCGGATTAGGTTCACATAGCCACATGCAAGATATGTCGGCAGAAGGTGAAGCATGGCCAGGGTCCCAATGTTTGCACCACGGCCCTGCGTCAACATATGCTTCACCACCATAAAGCGGCCTGGGAGAACCGTGGCTCCAATTGAGTGGCCCAGCCTGCTGCATCAACCAGTGGTACGCCGCTTCCTCTTTCAGCCAGCCAAGGATCCACCACCTCAGCCGAAGGGAGTTGTGTGTCATACCTTCCTTCTTTCCCTCCAGATGCTCCTGCTTCTCCAACTTTTCGTCAGCCTTTCCGCCAACAATTCATCGGCGAAGTCATGTCCAAGAGACAACTGTATGCGCCGACACATCCAATGGCGCAGAAGCTGAATGTGCTCCTGTCCAAGTTGTTGGTGCTGCAGTCCCTCCCTTTTCAAGTGGTGGACTCTGCACCTTTCAGAGGACTGATGTTTGTGCCGAAGCAAGGTGGAGAGTGCCAAGCCGTCATTTCTTTGCGAAGAAGGCAGTGCCAGCCCTGAAAAATTTTGTGGAAGAGAAGGTGGGCCAGTCCTTGAGCCTGTTGGTGTGTACCAAAGTGCATGGCAACGCTGACATCTGAGGCTGTAACTATAGTCAGGGACAATACATGTCCTTTACGGCTCACTGGGTGAATGTGGTTCCTGCACAGTCACAACACCAACTTGGACAGGTCAATCCGCTTCCAGCTCCACTCTTTCAGACCTTTAGTCCTGTGACAGTGTGCAACTCCACCTCCCCATACTCCACTGTGCCCTGCGCTTCCAGTGCCCAGACAAGTCTCAGTGGCCCTTAAGCATACCATGTGTGCCGGGCACGGCAGTGTCACGCTGTTCTTCACATGGTTTGCCTTGGTGAACAGAGTCACACAGGGGAGGAACTGCTAAACGTAATTTGTAAAAAAAAATGTAGCATGGCTTACTCTGTGAAAACTGGAAATGGGAACCATGGTGACTAACAACGGGAAGAATATTGCATGTGCTGCGACTGAAAAGGATGAGATATGGGCCCTGCATGGCACACGTGTTCAGTCTGTTAAGCGGTTCCTGAAGTGTTCCCCCCATTTGCAAGACATCCTAACAATGGGAAGGAAACTTTGCATGCACTTCAGCCACTCGTACACCGCAAAGCACACCCTTCTTGAGCTGCAGCGTCAGAACGGTATCCCCCAACATAGTCTGATTTGTGACGTTGCCTCCATATGTTGGGCCGACTGTACGAACAGAGAAAAGCCATCACTGATTTCTTGATGATACAAGCGGATAGGGGTACTCCCCTGTGTAACTTCAAAGTGAACCAGTGGCAGCTCATACGTGACACCTGCCATTTGCTCAGACCCTTTGAGGAAGTCACATTATTAGTAAGTCGCCATCATTATGGGATGAACGAGATCATTTCACTGCTTCATTTCTTACAACATGTGTTAATAACAATGGCTGGACAGGGCACTGGAGACATGGCACCTACATCTCACGGCCACATGAGACCTATGGGGGCTAAACTGGAGGAGGAGGGGGAGGGGCACAGTGAGCACAGTTTAGGTTTCACCAAATGGGCGTTTTTTATAGTAATCTGGCAGGAGAGGAGGAGCAGGAGAAGCCAGAGGAGCTAGAGGTTTATGAGGAAGGCAAGACAGAGGACCCAGACACACCGTGGCAGTATACAGTGGAGATGGAGGCATGGAGTCCCTCTGAGTCACTTGCACAAATGGCACGATGCATGCTCACTTGCATGCGTAATGACAGCTGAATTGTCACCATTCGGCAAGCAGGATGACTTCTGGCTCTCCACCTTATTGGACTCTCGCTACTGCTACAAAATAGGGGCCTTTTTTATACCCACTGAGGGGGAGGACAAAGTGAACTACTACAGAGGCATCCTATGTAGTCAGTTGGCAATGCCCATCAGCGCCTTCGTCCATCCTCTCACAGGTTTGTTTCAGGCGACCCCCTGTGCTCCCCTTCCACTGCCATGGCTGCTGGGGAGCGGTGGGGTGTCAGGAGCAGTACCAGCTCCATCAGCAGCAGCCTGAGTCTACAGTCGCTGATGAGAACCTTTCTTCACCCGCATAGTGAAGCAACTCATCAGCAGCAGGTACACCTGGAGCAGGACCTGAACCAGCAGGTGGTGACATACCTTGACATGCCCATGCCAACACACCATGAAGATCCGCGGGACTTCTGGGCAGCAAAACTTAATTTGTGGGTGCAACTAGTAGAGTGTGCCGTGGAAAAGCTTTCCTGCCCGGCCAGTAGTGTGCCATCAGAGCGGGTGTTTAGTGTGGAAGGGGCCATAGTAACCCCAAGGAGAACTTGTCTTTCCATGAAAAATGTGGAGAGACTGACCTTTGTGAAGATGAATAAGGCATGGATCAGCCAGGATTTCCAACCACCAGTGCCTGATGCATCAGAGTAGATTGACCATGGTGCAACACCAACATTTCACAAATATGGATAGTGCCAAACAAATTTAAGGGGCTGCTCCTCAGTTACAAACATTCCTGCGCATCAGACCTTTTTTCATCCACCTTCGTCACCGGGTACTGGTATTGCCACACAACGCACCACTCTGTCACCGGGTCACTTTCAGGACTCCTGATGCTGCTGCTATATGGTCTTTTCATGCTTCAGCCACCTCCAGGCTGTGTCATTCAGCCACTATATGGTCTCTTCATGCTGCCACAAACTCCAGGCTTTGCCATTGAGCCACTATATGGTCTCCTAATGCTTCAGCCACCTCCAGGCTGTGTTATTCAGACACTATTAGTGTTGCTCGCGAATATTCGCAATTCGAATATTATTCGCGAATATCGCATATTCGCGAATTCGCGAATTTCGCGAATATAGCGCTATATATTCGTAATTACGAATATTCGTTTTTTTTTTTTCTCTTCACAGTACACATCACAGTGATCACCCCTCTCTGCTTCCAGCTTGTGTGGTGTAAAGAAGGCTGTAATACTACTGTGTGAGACTGGCGTGCGGAAATTCGCATATGCGAAAATTAGCATATGCTAATTTTCGCATAAACGAATTTTCGAATTTTCGCATATGCGAATTTTGTATTTGCTAATATTCACATACGCTAATTTTCACATACGCGAATATTCGCATATGCAAAATAAAACGAGAATATAACGAATATGCGAATATTCGCGAATATATGACGAATATTCGTCCATATATTCGCGAATATTCGCGAATTCGAATATGGCCTATGCCGCTCAACACTAGACACTATATGGTCTCCGCATGCTTTAGCCAACTCCAGGTTGTGTCATTAAGCCACTATATGGTCTCATCATGCTTCAGCCACCTCCAGGCTGTGCCATTCAGCCAGCATATGGTCTCTACATGCTTCCACAAACTCCAGGCTGTGCCATTCAGCCATTATATGGTCTCCTCATGCTTCAGCCAACTCCAGGCTGTGCCATTCAGCCACTATAAGGTCTTTTCATGCTTCAGCCACCTCCAGGCTGTGCAATTCAGCCACTATATGGTCTCCTCTTGCTTCAGCCATCTCCAGGCTGTGCCATTCAGCCACTATATGGTCTCTTCATGCTGCCACAACCTCCAGTCTGTGTCATTCAGCCACTATATGGTCTTCACATGCTTCAGCCAACTCAAGGCTGTGTCATTCAGTCAATATATGGTTTACTCAAAATTCAACTTTTAATCTTAGGGATTGTGAAACCCTAGTGTCTACTCCTGGTGCTGCCAGCTCCAGGCTGTCTCATTCAGCAACTATATGGTCTCCTCATGCTTGGGCCACCTCCAGGCTGCGCCATTCAGCCACAATATTGTATCCTCATTCTTCAGCCACCTCCAGGCTGTGTCATTCAGCTAATATATGTTTTTCTGATGCTGCTGGGCCCGGGCCTAAACATTTTTATGGTAGCACTAGCTACCGTAAATCTTTAATTTGAATTTCAAAATTCATCTTTTAATCTTAGGGATTGTCTACTCATGCTGCTGCTAGCTCCAGGCTGTGTCATTCAGCAACTATATGGTCTCTTCATGCTGCCAACCCCTCCACGCTGTGTTATTTAGCCACTATATGGTCTCCTCATGCTTCAGCCAACTCCTAGCTGTGCCATTCAGATACAATATGGTCTTGCCATGCTGCCACAAACTCCAGGCAGTCATTCACGCACTATATGGTCTCCTCATACTGATTCCACCTCCAGGCTGTGCCATTGTGCTGCCATGTGACATGTGACTCCTTGTTAGATTTGGTCCTTTGTACCCACACGCCGGGGCCCAGTACACTAAAACTTGGGAGTAAAAATTTCAATTTCAAAATCCTCAATTTCAGTATCTTAAATTTCTATTTAAAAATCTTACATTTTAATGGTCTCCTCATGCTTCTGCCAACTCCAGGCTGTGCCATTCAGCCACTATATGGTCTCATCATGCTTCAGACATCTCCAGGCTGTGTCATTCAGCCACTATATGGTCTCCTCGAGCTTCAGCCACCTCCAGGCTGTGTCATTCAGCCAATATATGGTTTACTGATTCTGCTTGGCCTAAAAAAAATTATGGTAGCACTAGCTACCAAAAATCTTCTATTAAAATTCCAAAATTCATATTTTAATCTTAGGGATTGTGAATCCCTAGTGTCTACTCATGCTGCTGCCAGCTCCAGGCTGTGCCATTCAGACAATATATGGTCTCCTCATGCTGCAGCCAACTCCGGACTGCGCCATTCAGATACAATATGGTCTTGCCATGCTGCCACAAACTCCAGGCAGTCATTCAGCCACTACATGGTCTCTTCATACTGATGCCACCTCCAGGCTCTTTCATTGTGCTGCTGTGTGACATGTGACTCCTTGTTATATTTGGTCCTTTGTACCCACACGCCGGGGCCCGGTACACTAAAACTTGGGAGTTAAAATTTCAATTTCAAAATCCTCGATTTCAATTTTAAAATTTTCAATTTCTATTTAAAAATCTTAAATTTGAAGGGTCTCCTCATGCTTCTGCCAACTCCAGGGTGAGCCATTGAGACACTATATGGTCACCTCATGCTCCAGCCATCCCCAGGCTGTGTCATTAAGCCACTATATGGTCTCCTCATGCTTCAGCCACCTCCAGGCTGTGTCATTCAGCCAATATATGGTTTACTGCTGGACCTGGGCCTAAAAAATGTCGTGGTAGCACTAGCTACCATAAATCTTCAATTTAAATTTCAAAATTAATCTTTTAATCTTAGGGATTGTGAAGCCCAAGTGTCTACTAATGCTGCTGCCAGCTCCAGGCTGTGTCATTAAGCAACTATATGGTCTCCTCATGCTGCCAACACCTTCACGCTGTGTCATTCAGCCACTATATGGTCTCCTCATGCTTCAGCCACATCCAAGCTGTGTCATTCAGCCACTATGGGGTGTCCTCATGCTGCCAACACCTCCACACTGTGTCATTCAGCCACTATATGGTCTCCTTATACTGATGCTACCTCCAGGCTCTGTCATTGTGCCACTCTGCAACAGTGATTCTAATAGCGATGCCTGTAATCTGCATGTCATACTGAATAACAGTATTATTTCACTGCCCCAGCCCACTCCATATGCGTGTTAGAACAAAGCAAAGTGTTCTTCACCCCTATTGAAGTTCTCTGTAGGCCAGAAATAGCTGTCTTTAATATAGATTCGCCGCAAAGAAATTCAACCCAAAACGAAGTTTTTTGGGAAAATTTGTCGAATTGGCCGAATCTAATTTTTCAAAAGTTCGCTCATCTCTAGTCAGTGCCATCATATTACCTGTGGAATTATCACAAGAATCCAATGAAACGTACCTGAAGAGTGGTGAGTGCTTTCCTCATACTTTCCTCATACTATATATCCATCCAATGAAACAGCTTGGAGCGATAACAATGAACCATAACTGATTAAATGAAACATTCGCACCAAATCGGCCAAATAAAATTTTTCAAAAATTTGCTTATCTCTAGTTACAACAGTCATCAATCAGTAGGAAATGTACATGCCTTCGCTTTGAATAACTTTAGCAAATCTGCAGCCACAGGACATCACTAGTCATTCACACTGCTCTGGTGTGATTTTGATCCACTCTTCCACAGTTCTGTGACTGTTGTGGGTTTCTTGGCCATAACTTTGCCACCAAGGATTTCCCAGAGGTTTTTTATTGGGTTTAGATCAGGACTCTGGGCTGGCCATTTCTTTGTTTCAATGTTTTCAGTTTCAAGCAACTGCTTTACCCATTTTGCTGTGTGACAGGGGGCATTGTCCTTCATGAAAATTGGTGGTTAATTGAGTGATGGACACAAGGAAGGAACCATGTGTTGCTGAAGAAGTTTCAGATACACACTTGCATTCATGCAGCTGTATGAGAGGTCCAACTCCTGCTTCAGAAAACATTCCCCAAACCATGACACTTCCTCCTCCACCTTTCACTGACTTCTTTACACACTTTGGGGTCAGTCTTGCCCCAGTTTGTCAACGAACATAAGGTTTACCATTAGACCCGAATAAATGTAACTTTCTTTGATCCCTAAAATAAACTCTGGACCACTTCTCCTCTGTCCACACAAGATGCTCCTCAGCAAAGGCGAGTCTAGCCTTTTTAATTCTTTCTGCTAATGAATGGTTTGGTCACTGCAGAGTTGGCTTTCAGTCCAAATGCTCTTTAAGGAAATCTGTCACCAGTGTCACCTGCACTAACCTCAGGGTACTGCAGGTGACACTAATAACAATGGTGCTTGCCTTGTCCCATTCAGTTCAGGGGATCTCCGGTAATCTTTTCCGTTAGCTCCAGCTCCAGGCACCTGGCTTGGGGCACGGGCGGAGCTTAGTGACATCAATGCTCCTGTTCTCAGGCAGTGGGCCCCAGCAGGGAGCAGCAGCTGTGACGTCACTAAGCTCTTCCCATTCCCCAAGCAGGGCCCGGAACTCAAGCTAATGGACAAGATTACCGGAGATCCCCTGCACGGAACGGGAAAAGGTAAGTACTGTTGTCGTCAGTGTTACTTGCACTACCTGTTGGTACCGACAGGTTAGTGCAAGTGACACTGGTGACAGATTTCCTTTAAACGTCGAGACACTGTATGATGAGACAGATCCTTACCTTGTACAGTGCTTAACTGGTGAGCAATTCCATCTGCAGTGTTGAAATGATTACCCATGGAGATTCTCTGCATTATCCTGTCCTCTCTTGCACTTGTCTTTCGAGGGTGACCAGCCTTCTTGGGGGACTTGAATGAGTTGTAAAGATGCAATATTCTAGAAATCACATACTTTGAACAACCAACTTCTCCTGTTATGGCTGATAGAGTAATCCCTCTGGCTTCATCTGGACAACCTGCTGTCAGAGGGTTGCAGACACTTTGGAACATCACACCATTTTTGCAAAGTCAGTGAAAACTGGAAAGTTAGGTTCCCAGTTAAAAAGGGTTTGTCAGATCATTAAGGAAATTAGCACCAAATGCCAGATTAACACCAATAACTTGGAGGTATCTCAAAGTGTTCTCTAATTTTGATCAGTGTTCTTTTTCAATGATCTAATTTACATTTTTATTCTGTGCTTTAGAATAAATACAAATTATGAAATAAGCTTAACATACTGCTATTTTACTCATGGTTGGATATATTGGCATCGGACTACACTATGACTTTGACATGTTGGAAATGTGTGTGTTCTCTAATTTTGATCTCCAGTGTATATTTCTGAATAATCCCGTTGATGCTGTATAATAGAAAACCCTAAACTAAAACTCCAGTTCTTGAATAACTACAATGGCCATCATGCTGGAGAATTGTGGTTTTGCAGCAGCTGCTGAGCCATAGGTTGGAGTACATTGCTGTATAATAGCATTTCCACTCTGGATACTGTAAATTGTTTAGTGTTTGGTTTGTTACTATTATGAGGCTCCAGTAAAATCAGCTGATATGTTCTTGATTCTTTATTCAAGATTTAGAATATTTTTCACATAATGTGCAGAATAAATTGTAGCTCCTCATCACATAACGTCTTCAGCGTCTGCATTGATCCTTCAGTCACTTTAAAAACACAGATTACTGCAGTATTCTAAATCTGCTGCCTTTCAGTTTGGAGCTTCTATAGATAAGGTCATGACCGTGGAGCTAGAAGCATTTTTAAAGCAGCAAATGTGTGCATTATTTTCTCTTCACATACTGTAACTACACATCTGCACCTAGAATATTTTTTTATAAAATTATTTCTGAAAATTAGAAAAAAAAATTAACAATTTATAACTACATTTTATAATTTATTGATTATATTTGTCTTCTTTTCATTGACAAACGTCAAAGGCCACCAATCATTTTAAAACTTTCATATAACAGAAATAAGCAACTTTACAAAATAATTAGTGTGCTACTAGGTAGGATAAGGAAGGTGGAGAATTTTTTTTTCCATTCAGGTCTGTTCCTTAAAAAAGGAGGTCTTTACAGAAAGTATTCAGCAATTGTTAACATAGCAAGAATGTTTTGTGCGACATCAATGTAACCTAGCAGACAAGAATCTGTTTGATATCATATACTTATTCCTTCCTGGAATGAGCCACTCCCACCTATGATAGACCATAGGTGTCTGCATGAGGAGGACTGAGGGATCTAGCGGAACTCATGGGTCTGCATTAAAAGGACACAGGGGTCTGGAAGACCATAGGGATCTGAATAAGGAAGATAGGGGTCTGGGGAGGTAAAGGGCTCTGCATGTGGAGGAGAGAGGGGTCTGGAGGGTACAAGGGTCTCAATGAGGAGGACAGAGCAGGTCTGGAGGCATAAGGGTCTTCATGAAGAGAACAAATGGGTTTGGGGACCATAGGAGTCTGCATAAAGAGGACAGAGTGGTTTGGGGGGGCATAGGGGGTCTGCATGAGGCAGACAGAGGTCTGGGGGCAAAAGTGTCTGCATGAGGAGGACAGATGGGTCTGCGGAGGGACATAGGAATCTTAATGAGGAGGTCATAGGAGTCTGGTGGGAAAATAGGAAACAGAGGCGTCTGGAGAAGTAGAAGGACTGTGGAAGAAACTGTTGCAGTATTATTTTCATGGGCACTTTGTCTAAGCAGGGTTAGAATGATTATTGTCTTCACGTAAAGGATGAGGATCAGCTGACAAAGTTAGGAACCAATGATGTACTCGCATCAAACTTTGCAGATAGAAGTTGGAAGAAGTCTGGACAAGATAAAGGA
Organism: Hyla sarda; assembly: GCF_029499605.1. Taxonomy (NCBI): domain Eukaryota; kingdom Metazoa; phylum Chordata; class Amphibia; order Anura; family Hylidae; genus Hyla; species Hyla sarda. The sequence continues at coordinate 366,364,388 of NC_079191.1, forward strand.
AAGGAAAGACTAAAGATATGTCAGCTGTGAGTCACTACAGTGGGGATCAAAAGTTTGGGCACCCCAGGTAAAAAAAATTGTATTAATGCGTATAAAGAAGCCAAGGAAAGATGGAAAAATCTCATCAAATTACAGACTAGACATTCTTATAATATATCAAGAAAAGTTAGATTTTATTTCCATCATTTACACTTTCAAAATAACAGAAAACAAAAAAATGGCGTCTGCAAAAGTTTGGACACCCTGCAGAGTTTATAGCATGCACTGCCCCCTTTGCAAAGCTGAGACCTGCCAGTGTCATGGATTATTCTCAATCATCATCTGGGAAGACCAGGTGATGTCAATCTCACAAAGGTTTTAAAGGGGTACTCCGCCCCTAGACATCTTATCCCCTATCCAAAGGATAGGGGATAAGATGTTAGTTCGCCACGGTCCCGCTGCTGGGGACCCCGAGGATCGCCGCTGCGGCACCCCGCCATCATTACTTTACAGAGCGAGTTCGCGAATAAGATGTCTAGGGGCGGAGTACCCCTTTAAATGCCCAAACTCATTTGACCTTACCCCAACAATCAGCACCAAGGGTTCTTCTGAGCAGTTGTCTAGAAATCTGAAACTGAAAATAGTTGATGCTCACAAAGCTGGAGAAGGCTATAAGAAGATAGAAAAACATTTTCAGATGTCAATATCTTCTGTTCGGAATGTAATTAAGAAATGGCAGTCATCAGGAACAGTGGAAGTTAAAGCAAGATCTGGAAGACCAAGAAAAATATCAGACAGAACAGCTCGCAGGATTGTGAGAAAAACTATTCAAAACCCATATTTGACTGCACAATCTCTCCAGAAAGATCTGGCAGACACTGGACTTGTGGTACACTATTCCACTATAAAGAGATACTTGTACAAATATGGTCTTCATGGAAGAGTCATCAGAAGAAAACCTCTTCTACGTCCTCACCACAAAAATCAGCCTTTGAACTTTAACATATATGCAAATTAACATATAGACAAGCCTGATGCATTTTGGAAACAAGTTATGTGGACCGATGAGGTTAAAATTTAACTTTTTGGCCAGAATGAGCAAAGGTACGTTTGGAGAACAAGGGGACCAGAATTTAATGAAAAGAACCTCTGTCCAATTGTTAAGCATGGGGGTAAATCAATCATGCTTTGGGGTTGTATTGCAGCCAGTGGCACAGGAAAAATTGATTCAATCAAATTTCAGCAAATTTTGGATGCTAACTTGATGCCATCTGTGAAAAAGCTGAAGTTAAAGAGAGGATGGCTTCTCCAAATGGATAATGATCCTAAATACACCCCGAAATCCACGGGGGATTACATCAAGAGGCGTAAGCTGAAGGTTTTGCCATGGCCTCAACATAATTGAAAATCTATGGATAGACCTTAAAGAGCAGTGCGTGACAGACAGCCCTGAAATCTCAAAGAACTGGAAGACTTTTGTAAGGAACAATGGGCAAAGATACCTCAAACAAGAATTGAAAGACTCTTGGCTGGCTACAAAAAGCATTTACAAGCTGTGATACTTGCCAAAGGGGGCAGTACAAGATATCAACTCTGCAGGGTGCCCAAACTTTTGCAGATGCCATATTTTTTTGTTTTCTGTTATTTTGAAAGTGTAAATGATGGAAATAAAATCTAACTTTTGTTGACATATTATAAGAATGTCTAATCTGTAATTTGATGCCTTTTGGTGATTTTTCCATCTATCCTTGGCTTCTTTATGCACATTAATACTAATTTTTACCTGGGGTGCCCAAACTTTTGATCCCCAGTGTAGTACAGTGGTCCCCCGACATACGATAGTTTCAACATACAATGGCTTCTCAGAGCCCATTGTATGTTGAAGGCAGCACCAACATACGATGCTGCTGTGTGTCGGGGCCATCGCAAAAACTGCTATCCGGCAGCGCTGGCTGCTTCAGCACCCGTCGGATAGCCGCTTAACCGGTTGGCATCTAAGGAGACAGCAACCAGTTTATGGTGGGGGCTCCTCACTCAAACCCGCACCATACCCAGCTGTCCCCCAGCTGATTCCTGTAGCTGGAGGCCGGGGTTAATAGCAGACGTGCAGCTATTAACCCTTTAGTTCGCCGTTGTCAAAGCTCACACTGGCATCTAAAGGAACCTTAAAACACTCCCTGGTGGTTTAGTGGAGTGGATCGTTTCCCCGCAGTGCGATCGTGTGGGGACCTCTCCTGTAGTCTTGTCTGTGGCTCTTCATTTCATTGAGCCTGGCTTGATCCATGAGGAATCTAATGATTCCTCCTAAAAGTCCCCTAAAAGGCCAATAAAGTGTTTCATTTTTTTTCATAAAAGTAAAAAAAACACACATTAACTCCTTCCTTATTAAGTTTAAATCACCCCCCTTTCCCCAAATTTCATATAAAAAATGTTAACATAACTCAGTGGTGCTGTTCGGGACCGCCACGGTGAAATTGCGGCGTCCCGAACAGCTTGCAGGACACGAGGAGGATCCCTACCTGCCTCAAGCGTGTCTTATCGCCGAATGACTGCTCCGTGCATGAGATCCAAGCAGTTGAGCGGCGATAACATTGATCAATGCCATGCTATTGCATGGTAGTGATCAGTGTAGGAAATCAGTGTTTGCAATGTTATAGACTGCTAAAAAAATTAAGGGAACACTAAGATAACACATCCTAGATCTGAATGAACTAATTGTATGAAATAATTTAGTCTTTACATAGTTGAATGCACTGACAACAAAATCACACAAAAATTATCAATGGAAATCAAATTTATGAACCCATGGGCGTCTGGATATTGAGTCACACTCAAAATCAAAGTGGAACATGTGACCGTATGATCTCCCTACAATTCCTGGGCATCCTCCTGATGAGGTGGCAGATGGTCTCCTGAGGGATGTCCTCCAAGACCTGGACTAAAGCATCCGCTAACTCCTGGACAAAATCAAACCTACATTATATAAGTAGGGTATAATTTTAATCGTATGGACCTACAGAATAAAGATTAGGTGTCATTTTCACAAAAAAATGCACTGGGTAGAAACGGAAGCCCCCAAAATTTACAAAATGTTTTTTGTTTTTTCAATTTTGTTGCACAATGATATTTTTTGTTTTGCCATAGATTTTTGTGTAAAATGACTGGTGTCATTACAAAGTAGAATATAAGCCATCACATGGATTTTTAGGTGCAAAATTTAAAGGGTTATGATTTTTAAAAGGTAAGGAGGAAAAAAAGGAAAATGCAAAAACTGAAAATCGCTGAGTCCTTAAGTGGTTGATGCTTTAATTCACACTTACAATATATTTGTTACTTGCAGACCAGAGGATCATTTGCTTCCTTCTGACAACAGCCTTCGTTAAATAGTAAGTTATAAATTTCTAACTACCTTATTATCCTTTTTGTATTTTCCTGCAGGAGACGGCTTTGGCTTCATACCCAATGATTTATTCTTTGCGAAATCCCGCTTGTGGAGTCGAGAATGGCGCGGCGCAAAAGTCATCATCCTGTTGCACCTTCTTGATAAATAAGATGCACTCTAGTCAAACCCACCCCCCAAGTAAACGTGGGAAAATAGCTCTACCGTAGACATTCTTTGATAAATCTGGGCCATAGTCCTCAAACTCAAATGTCCACAGATCAAGTGCCCAAGCAGGGCTTGCTGGGACTTAAAGTTTTGCAACATCTGGAGGGCCACAGTTTGAGTGGACTGCTTCTATATTTTCTCCATCCAGGTGACCTTTGTTGTAGGTGTGAAGGGTAAAGAGCATGCATCAAATGGAGATGTAATAAGGCTGTAGCGGTAGAGAAAGTATCTGAATTTGCTGTTTTTCTATGTAGGAATTGTGTTATGTACAATAGATCTGTCTTAAATTTTGTTAATTTAGACTATAATTTCAATCAGGGATGTTTTGTAAACAAGAAAATATTTTTACTGAGGTAAAGAAAAAAAACGTCCGCAAAAACATCTACAGAGATGATAGCACTATAGTTGTTCACGGTTACCTTTGCCACCCCATAATTATGTAAGCAGAATGTAAAACACACTTGTCTTTTCAGGTACATTTTATAGTCTTTGTTCCTGTTTTGTTTACACAGTAGCATGTAAATACAAGCCTGATAGACTGTATCCTGATAGAGAAGGAAAACATAATTGTGGAACATTTTATTGTGTTCAGCAGTCATCCTGAGAGACGATGCTGCTGTAAGCAAATTCACAAGTACATTTCCTTAAAATGTCTTTTGCCTTCTACAGCCACTTACCAGTTGGCCAATTTATCTTATAATATACCCTAGAAAAACATCCCCCCACCCCCCCCTGTTGCTATCCAATTATTTTAATAAAATAATATTGGAAAAGTTCTGTAAGTAAGCAACTTAAGGAGCATAAATTGAAGGTAAACTCTATTCTCTAGAGTGGAATCTATCTTTTGCAATCAGTTTTTCCTGTAAAACTGGAGGTATAGCACAGAAAAACACACATAGATCAGACTGTGACACTCATATTTTTTAGATTCATTTGCTTTATCTGTCACCCGTAGGGGAATATGTATTCTGTATTTGCAAGGAAAAGCAATTTTTGTAGGAGGTTTAAATGTTTCAAGTTCAGAAATATAAAACCGAATAGCAAGCAAGCCAAAATTTTTGGGAAAGCATCTAAAATTCCAAACATTTGCAGGAAAGGTACAGAAAGGCAAATCATGCTACTGCTGGACCAACGATAATGAAAAATAATTATTATAGATTCTTATTATATTTTTATGATGCAGTGACATTACTGCAACTGATTATATACATACCCCCATGGAACTTTCCTACCAGGACAGGCTGAGCAGAACATACAGTCTCTTGTAACCAGGGAATAAGGTTCCTATTCACCTCTCCTGATGAGGAAATTAGGATCCTATTTTTCAAAATACCAGCATCCACAACATTTGCTCAACAATAGTGTTTACAGGCTGCTCTACCTATCCTGGTGCCACTGTACCTGGATAGAATTAACCTGAAAAGAATGCTACTGTACGAAGAGAAGGAGTTAGTAAGTGTTCTTTCACACTCTATCCAGTATAACAGACTGTTGCAGGAACATAGCTAAGATCGTAAAAGACAAGGGGCACATAGTCTCCCCCTCTCCTTGAAAAAAAACAACACATTTTCTTTAAAGGGGTACTCCACCCCTAGACATCTTATCCTCTATCCAAAGGATAGGGGATAAGATGTCTGATCGCTGGAGTCCCGCCGCTGGGGACCCCCGCAATATAGCATGCAGCATCCACCTGTATCTGCTTCCGGCAGCGCTGGAGGTTCTGGCTCCAGACCATGGGAACGGAAGACCATGATGTCACGACTCTGTCCCCGTGTGATGTCACGCTCCGCCCCCTCAATGCAAGTCTATGGGAGGGGGTGTGACAGCTGTCACACCCCCTCCCATAGGCTTGCATTGAGGGGGCGGAGTGTGACATCACACGGGGGCGGAGCCGTGACATCACAATGCTCCGGCCACGTGATTGACAGTAATCAGATCCGGAGTGAACACGCTCCGGGGACTGATTTTAACGGGGTGCGGCGTGCAAGATCACAGGGGTCCCCATTGGCGGGACCACCGCGATCAGGCGTCTCATCCCCTATCCTTTGGATAAGGGATAAGATGTCTAAGCGCCAGAGTACCCCTTTAAAGGAGTAGTCCAGTGGTGAACCCAGTGGTGAACAACTTATCCCCTATCCTAAGGATAGGGGATAAGTTTGAGATCGCGGGGGGTCTGACCGCTGGGGCCCCCTGCGATCTCCTGTACGGAGCCCCGACAGCCCGGGGAAGGGGGCGTGTCGACCTCCGCACCAAGCGGCGGCCGACACGCCTCCTCAATACAACTCTATGGCAGAGCCGAAGCGCTGCCTTCGGCAATCTCCGGCTCTGCCTTAGAGATGTATTGAGGGGGCGTGTCGGCCACCGCTTCGTGCGGAGGTCGACACCCGCTATCTGGCCGGAGAGCCTGGCCCCCGTACAGAGAGATCGCAGGGGGCCCCAGAGGTCGGACCCCCCGCGATCTCAAACTTATCCCCTATCCTTAGGATAGAGGATAAGTTTTTCACCACTGGACTACCCCTTTAATGTAAGAGAAGTCCTCTGTGAAATGATATCAACATTATGTGTTTGAGCAAAAGTCACTTGTTTTTCTGAACAGTAGCATTAGGGACTAGGTCCAGTCATAGTCTTGCGCTTTCTGCTGTGCTAATATGGGTTTCTTTAAGGCCACTCCCTACCACAGTCTGCACCCTCTGGGAAATTTCAGGTGTGGATTTGCCGTGCACCTCCCTGAGTTGTGCCATTACCATTCTAAGTCCTTGATAGAAAGGAGTACCATCACTGCAAGCACACTATTAATAACGCCCCATTTGTGTTTTAAATCCTAACAGTACTCAGCTAAGTGCCTTATGCAGTAATATTGCCTAAATATTGCCAAAGATTAGAAAAAAGTGCACCAAGCAATGATAATGCTCCACTTGGTGCTCAAGATAATGAGTTACGCATTTAGTTCTCTAAACAGTAGTATTGCCAAAATATTGCCTCAGGGGGCAATGGTGCACCAGAAAGTGACAATTCCTTTTTACTGTGCCCAAGTAATGGTGTCCCAGTAATCCCTCACCCACTATAGTGGCATTCACTTGGTCCCCCATGTAATGTAATGCTGTTCATTAGTCCCCCACATAGTAATTTTAAGTCTCATTCATATTTGTGCCATGCCCCTCACATGTACATCAACAACCTTTCAAAATGAGATGTCAACAACATGAATGTGCATGTACTGACAAGGGCTCCTTTGACTTTAATTTGGTTTCCTGCAAATATACATATTTTTTTCCTGGACTCAAAGGTGCAGAGGCCATGCTTTTGAGTCTCAGAAAATACACATATACATGTGGGAAATAACCAGAACATAGTCACTAGCCATGGAGTCTATGCCAGTATATGCACTTATACATCCGTATCCCTTTTTGACTGGTTACCTATGTAAAATTGAACCGTAGGGCACAAACATGATATAAATGAGCTCTTAGACCACCGAAGCCCTTAAAAATATTTTGTAGCCATCAAGTTGACACAGTATACAACATACTGTAAATAAATAATATATACTAGAGATTTTAAAAAGCTGAACTGGCAGACTCAGAAAAGTTCCTGCTTACTGTCGCCACCTTTTTGTGACAGAGTATGACAGATATTGTGGGGTACAGTTGTTGGCTAAACTTGGAAAATGTATCACCCTATACAATAGACTTGATGCACCTTATCAACAGAAGCCCAGATCATATAGCCAGTTTTAAAACAGTTTCCCACCAACAAAACCTATTACTATACACAGAATGAGGAAACATTTTAGATTACTAGGGGTCAGACCACTAGAACTCATGGTGATCTCAAGATGGGTGGTTCTAAATCTCCCATCTGAATGGAGCAGTGGTCACCCCTCATGTACTGCGATCCCATTCATTGTCTATCAGACTGCTGGAGGTAGCTGGGGGCTGTACTTGGCTATCTTTGCCAATGGTAGCAACAGTGTATACCCATGACTACCAATCCAATTCATGCCAAAGGAAGACTTGGGATTCACATTGTAGAAATTGCATGTTGTTCCAGTGGCTAGATCCCCAGTGATCATACATTTGTTCCCCCAAATAAGTAGTACAGTGCATTTACAGACCTAACCAACTTTTTGAGGAGATTAAATCTTTTTTGTAAGCTGTAAAAATGATATTCAAAGGAGAGCACAGGTTTTAAATCTTCATTTCATTGTGTTGAAACATATGTATCTCAAGCTGTGCTGTGTTATCATTATCTGGGAGTTAGAGTAAAAATGTTAATAAAACATTAAAATTTAGAAGACATCTGCGTAATGGAAGGATAAGCCAAATGCCATTTTCACACAGAAAATAAATGAAACTATTAGGCAAATTGTAAAACAATATTTAAAAGAGAAAACTGGAGAGCTAAAGTTACAATGGTGTTTGAAGTAGATTAAAATGTTATTATGGTCATTGGTGTCAGTCATAATTGGACTCATTGTTCAACAAGGATAGGAATCTTTTGCAAATAGCCAGTTAATGGAGGCAATCCAAATTGCTCTTTAACTCTAATAGATGTGTTCACTTATTTGAAGTGTTAAATTGAAAACATTTTGCCTAAATAGGTTTGGTCACAATTATACTGTAGATAGGATATGTGTACAGTAAGTAAAATCCAAAAAAATGAAGATGGTACAATGAGTAATGTCAAAAGGCATTGTGTATAATCTTAATTATATTCCGTAGTTATGGATTTTCAGCTCTGATACATTACGACACCATTACCACTAACTCTAGCTCAACTACATAGTGATGAGAGTCTGATGCAGATTAAAATCCACCCTTTATCTCTTTTACATGCTAAGATTACCCATTTGTTTACTATGGAATGTCTGAGACAAAGCATTTGCAATAAAATAGTGTGTAATCTCGCTCATCAAATGCACTAGGCTTTAGCAAATCATAATATGAGCCTATTGGTGGCACTCGCAATGAAGAGATGTTGGTAGGTGTGGTCCAACTAAAAAACCGCATCAACACTGCATGCCCCTGCTGCCCATTTCATTTCAGGCAGCAGCTGTTATGGACCTCTTTTCTTAAAAAAGAGGCTGCCATGAAGGTCAATGTAAATATAAGGGCTGGATAAAAGGGTTGCATGTGAAGACTGGAATGGAATTCAAGGTAGAGGTGTAATTAACCCATGCAATGGAAAGTAGGCTGGCTAAGAGCTCAAGGTTAAGATGAAGGCCAGCTAGGGGGCAACAGGGGAGGTTGACATGGAGGAAGAGAAAGGTCCTGGCCATGGGGTGGTAGACAGATAGGGCTGGTGGAAGCTCTTATGAAGCTAAGGTAAAGAGAAATAGAGTCTGACCATAGTTGTCAGGTGGAGGCTAGCTGAAGGGCAAGTAAAGAGATTCAGACAAGAGAGGTCACAGATGGAAAATATTATGGAACTTAAACAGAGAGAGAGAGTCTGCGCAAGGGGGGGATAAGGAGCATTGGAACCTGCTATAGACCAATTGTCATTAGTGTTATTGGGTTGTCTGGGGACTATAATTTATATCTAACTGTTACTATACTTGGCCAAATAAAATAAAATAAAAAAATAATAATAATAATAATAATAATAAACCTCCTAAACCTCCATGAAATGTATCCAAAATCCTGTCCCATATAAAGTAACTAGCTTTTGCCTGTGGCTTCACTCGCGTTAAATTTGGGGTAACATAGATCTACTTTTCACGATCCTATAGTAATGAGGCAGCTCTGGGTAAAGTCTATGGGCACCCAAACAACCCGAATTCTTTCAACCAGAACGGCGATGTCCGCCATTGGCCACGCGTCCTGGCTGCTGATAGCAGCCGGGACCGTGCAGGTGTGATGCGAGCTCAGCTCCTGAGCTCGCTTCATAATCCTCCCATACCACAGCGCCGGGTATACCCGACGTTCTGTGGTAAGGGGTTAATTCATATGAACTTTGAACCCCCATTTCACCCCTTCAGTAGTGGAATTTCAGAAAACGTTAAAACATGTGTTTCTTTATCTCTAATTGTTAGCCTTAAAAACAAAGTTTCATGCTTCTAGCTTCAAAAATGACAGACTTCCATACAAACTTTCAACCCCTTTTTCACCCCCTTAAGGGTTGAATTTCGAAAAATCCTTTGTTATTCCTTGTCTACTGTCACGATGCCGGCTGGCAGGTAGTGGATCCTCTGTGCCAGAGAGGGATTGGCGTGGACCGTGCTAGAGGATCGGTTCTAAGTCACTACTGGTTTTCACCAGAGCCCGCCGCAAAGCGGGATGGTCTTGCTGCGGCGGTAGTGACCAGGTCGTATCCCCTAGCAACGGCTCAACCTCTCTGGCTGCTGAAGATAGGCGCGGTACAAGGGAGTAGACAGAAGCAAGGTCGGACGTAGCAGAAGGTCGGGGCAGGCAGCAAGGATCGTAGTCAGGGGCAACGGCAGGAGGTCTGGAACACAGGCTAGGAACACACAAGGAAACGCTTTCACTGGCACTAAGGCAACAAGATCCGGCGAGGGAGTGAAGGGGAAGTGAGGTGATATAGGGAAGTGCACAGGTGTAAACACTAATTGGAACCACTGCGCCAATCAGCGGCGCAGTGGCCCTTTAAATCGCAAAGACCCGGCGCGCGCGCGCCCTAGGGAGCGGGGCCGCGCGCGCCGGGACAGAACTGACGGAGAGCGAGTCAGGTACGGGAGCCGGGGTGCGCATCGCGAGCGGGCGCTACCCGCATCGCGAATCGCATCCCGGCCAGAGGCGGTATCGCAGCGCCCCGGGTCCGTGGAACCGACCGGAGCGCTGCAGTGAGAGGAGTGTAGCGAGCGCTCCGGGGAGGAGCGGGGACCCGGAGCGCTCGGCGTAACATCTACATCTTAAAAAAAAACACCTGTGAAAAAATTCAGCTTTCCAGGTCCAAGGGTTTAGGCTGGGCGTTGATGAATCAGTGAGTCAGGCCTTCTCTTTATATATATATATATATATATATATATATATATATATATATGTATATATATATATATATATATATATATATATATATATATAGATTACACGCTGTATACAGGTATATATGAGGTATCACACAATGTATGCAGGTATATTTGAGGTATCACACAATGTATACAGGTAAATATGAGGTATCACACGCTGTATACAGGTTTATATCAGTTATCACACGATGTAGGCCCGGTTTTTCCTTTCTAATCCTTGTGGGGAGGAAAATCTCGACCTCATATTCCGACCTCCTATCCCGTCCTCCTATCCTGTCCTCCTATTCCGACTTCCTATCTCGACGTCCTATCTCGACCTCCTATCCCGTCCTCATATCCCGTCCACATTTCCCATCTTCATATACCATCCTCCTATCTCGATCTCCTAGCTCGATCTCCTATCTCGATCTCCTATCTCGATCTCCTATCTCGACCTCCTATCCTGACCTCCTATCCTGACCTCCTATCTCGACCTCCTATCTCGACCTCCTATCTCTACCTCCTATCCCGACCTCCTATCCCGTCCTCATATCCCGTCCTCCTATCCCGACCTCCTATCTCAACCTCCTATCCTGACCTAATACATCCCGACCCGTAATATGTGTACCAGGTATTATTGAAATATCTCCAGCCATACGGAAGTTATGTGGGAACATACATTTCCCATTGATTTGCATGGAACTTTAAACAAAAACCCTGACCCTCACAAATGGGGGTAGTTAAGGGTTAAATTAACTATCCTATAATTTAAGTGGACTTATAAGTAACATGTGACCAAGTATTATCGAAATATCTCCAGCCATTTGGAAGTTATGCAGTAACATATATTTCCCATAGACTTGTATGGGACTTTAACCCCTTAAGGACCCAGCCATTTTACACCTTAGGACCCGGCCATTTTTTGCACATCTGACCACTGTCACTTTAAACATTAATAACTCTGGAATGCTTTTAGTTATCATTCTGATTACGAGATTGTTTTTTCGTGACATATTCTACTTTAACATAGTGGTAATATTTTTTGGTAACTTGCATCCTTTCTTGATGAAAAATCCCAAAATTTGATGAAAAATTTGAAAATTTTACATTTTTCTAACTTTGAAGCTCTCTGCTTGTAAGGAAAATGGATATTCCAAATAATTTTTTTTATTCACATATACAATATGTCCACTTTATGTTTGCATCATAAAATTGACAAGTTTTTACTTTTGGAAGACACCAGAGGGCTTCAAAGTTCAGCAGCAATTTTCCAATTTTTCACAAAATTTCCAAAATCACAATTTTTCAGGGACCAGTTCAGGTTTGAAGTGGATTTGAAGGGTCTTCATCTTAGAAATACCCCACAAATGACCCCCCAAAGTATTCAAAATGACATTCAGTCAGCGTTTTAACCCTTTAGGTGTTTCACAGGAATAGCAGCAAAGTGAAGGAGAAAATTCACAATCTTCATTTTTTACACTGGCATGTTCTTGTAGACACAATTTTTGAATTTTTACAAGGGGTAAAAGGAGAAAATGTATACTTCTATTTGTAGCCCAATTTCTCTTGAGTAAGCACATACCTCATATGTCTATGTAAAGTGTTCGGCGGGCGCAGTAGAGGGCTCAGAAGCATGGAGCGACAAGGGGATTTTGGAGAGTACGTTTTTCTGAAATGGTTTTTGGGGGGCATGTTGCATTTAGGAAGCCCCTATGGTACCAGAACAGGAAAAAAAACCACACGGCATGCCATTTTGGAAACTAGACCCCTTGAGGAACGTAACAAGGAATAAAGTGAGCCTTAATACCCCACAGGTGTTTCACGACTTTTGCATATGTAAAAGAATTTTTTTTAAATGTCACAAAAATATGTGTTTCCCCCCAAATTTTACATTTTTGCAAGGGTTAATAGCAGAAAATACCCCCCAAAATTTGTAACCCCATCTCTTCTGAGTATGGAGGTACCCCATAAGTTGACCTGAAGTGCACTACGGGCGAACTACAATGCTCAGAAGAGAAGGAGTCATATTTGGCTTTTTGAGAGAAAATTTTGCTCAGGGGCATGTCGCATTTAGGAAGCCCCTATGGTGCCACTACAGCAAAAATACCCACATGCCATACCATTTTGGAAACTAGACCCCTTAAGGAACGTAACAAGGGGTACAGTGAGCATTTACCCCCCACTGGTGTCTGTCAGATCTTTGGAACAGTGGGCTGTACAACATTTTTAATTTGCACAGCCCACTGTTCCAAAGATCTGTCAGATACCAGTGGGGTGTAAATTCTCACTGCACCCCTCATTACATTCCGTGAGGGGTGTAGTTTCCAAAATGGGGTCACATTTGGGGTTTTGTTTTTTTGCGTTTGTCAAAACCGCTGTAACAATCAGCCACCCCTGTGCAAATCACCTCAAATGTACATGGTGCACTCTCCCTTCTGGGCCTTGTTGTGCGCCCCCAGAGCACTTTGCGCCCACATATGGGGTATCTCCGTAATCAGGAGAAATTGCATTACAAATTTTAGGGGCCTTTTTCCCTTTTCCCTCTTGTCAATATGAAAAGTATAGGGCAACACCAGCATGTTAGTGTAAAAAATTTATTTTTTTACACTAACATGCTGGTGTAGACCTCAACTTCACCTTTTCATAAGGGGTGAAAGGAGAAAAAGCCCCCCAAAATTTGTTAGGCAATTTCTCCCGAGTACGGCGATACCCCATATGTGGCCCTAAACTGTTGCCTTGAAATACGACAGGGCTCCAAAGTGAGAGCGCCATGTGCATTTGAGGCCTGAATTAGGGATTTGCATATGGGTGGACATAGGGGTATTCTACGCCAGTGATTCCCAAACAGGGTGCCTCCAGCTGTTGCAAAACTCCCAGCATGCTTGAACAATCAACGGCTGTCCGGCAATACTGGGAGTTGTTGTTTTGCAACAGCTGGAGGCTCCCTTTTGAAAACAGTGGCGTACCAGACGTTTTTCATTTTTATTGGGGAGGGGAGGGGGGCTGTGTAGGGCTATGTGTACATGTAGTGTTTTTTTACTTTTTATTTTATTTTGTGTTAGTGTAGTGTTTTTAGGGTACAGTCACACGGGCGGGGGATTACAGCGAGTTTCCCGCTGCGAGTTTGAGCTGCCGCGCAAAATTTGCTGCATCGCAAACTTGCAGTCTGATACTCACTGTAAGCCCCTGCCCATGTGAATGTACATTCACGGGGCGGGGGGGGGGGGGGGGGAAGGGAATCTCCAGCTGTTGCGAAACTATAACTCCCAGCATGCCAAAACTGTCCAGGCATGCTGGGGGTTGTAGTTCTGCAACATCTGAAGGGCCAGATGTTACAGAACTACAACTCCCAGCATGCCTGGACAGTAAGGGCATGCTGAGGATGTGTAGTTTTGCAACATCTGGAAGGGCACAGTGGTCCCAAAACTGCGGACCTCCAGATGTTGCAAAACTGCCACTCCCAGCATGCCCAGACGCTAAGGGCTGTCTGGGCATGCTGGGAGTTGTAGTATACAGGGTCCCAATACAGCAATGCATGTCGCTTTACGGCGACGTGCATTGCTGTAAAGGGCCCGACCGCGGCTGAAGATCCACTCACCTGCCGTCTTCATCGCCGGGATCCGGGTCTTCAGGGACGAGGTAAGTACCGGGGCCAGGCCCCAGCACTCCCCCGTCCCGCGCCGCGTCCTCCGGTCTTCCTCCCGTCCTCTCCGGACTTCCAAGGGCCGCGCAAGGCGGGAGGAAGTAACCGCCCCCCCCCCCCCCCCCTGCGATTGGTCGGTTAGCTAACCGACGGATCGCAGGGAACAGGAGGAGGTGGCAGGCTTGCCACCTCACTCCTATACTCCAGCATGGTCCTGGCTGTCTGTGACAGACACCCGATCAGCCCGGTATCGCTGCAGATCGCAGGGGCGATTTCCCTTGTGATTTGCGACGATCGCCGACATGGGGGGCCTACATGGCCCCCCTCTGCGTTTGCCCTGGATCCCTGCTAAAGGATTTCAGCAGGGATCCGCTTCCGATCTCAGGCGGGTGAGCGGCGGAGACCAGGAAAAGACCATGACGTATGCATATGTCATGGGTCCTTAAGACTCAGGGTGTGATGACATATGCATACGTCATGGTTCCTTAAGGGGTTAAACAAAAACCCCAACCCTGGCAAATGGGGATGAGTAAGGGTTAAATTACCTAGCCTTTGTTTGTTGTTGACATATAAGTAACATGTGTGCCAAACGATAAAGTTACACCTCCCTCTTTCCCATAGGTATATGCAGAGTTACACCCCCCTCTTTCCTATAGGTATATGCAGAGTTACACCCCCCCCCACTCTTTCCCATAGTTATATGCAGAGTTACACCCCCTTCTTTCCCATAAGTATATGCAGAGTTACACCCCCCTCTTTCCCATAGGTATATGCAGTTACCCCCGCTCTTTACCATAGGTATATGCAGAGTTACCCCCTCTCTTTCCCATAGGTATATGCAGAGTTACACACCCCTCTTTCCCATAGGTATATGCAGAGTTACCCCCACTCTTTCCAATAGGTATATGCAGAGTTACACCCCCCCCTCTTTCCTATAGGTATATGCAGAGTTACACCCCCCCACTCTTTCCCATAAGTATATGCAGAGTTACACCCCCCTCTTTCCCATAGGTATATGAAGAGTTAACCCCCTCTTTCCCACAGGTATATGCAGAGTTACACCCCCTCTTTCCCATAGGTATATGCAGAGTTACCCCCACTCTTTCCCATAGGTATATGCAGAGTTACACCCCTCTCTTTACCATAGGTATATGCAGAGTTACACCCCCCTCTTTCCCATAGGTATATGCAGAGTTGCCCCCCTTCTTTCCCATAGGTATATGCAGAGTTACCCCCCCCTCTTTCCCATAGGTATATGCAGAGTTACACCCCCCTCTTTCCCATAGGTATATGCAGAGCTACACCCCCCCTCTTTCCCATAGGTATATGCAGAGTTACACCCCCCTCTTTCCCATAGGTATATGCAGAGTTACATCACCCTCTTTCCCATAGGTATATGCAGTTACCCCCACTCTTTACCATAGGTATATGCAGAGTTACCCCCCCTCTTTCCCCTAGGTATATGCAGACTTACACGCCCCTCTTTCCCATAGGTATATGCAGAGTTACCCCCACTCTTTCCCATAGGTATATGCAGAGTTACACCCCCCTTTTTCCTATAGGTATATGCAGAGTCACACCCCCCACTCTTTCCCATAGGTATATGCAGAGTTACACCCCCTCTTTCCCATAGGTATATGAAGAGTTACCCCCCTCTTTCCCATAGGTATATGCAGAGTTACACCCCCCTCTTTCCCATAGGTATATGCAGAGTTACCCCCACTCTTTCCCATAGGTATATGCAGAGTTACAACCCCCTCTTTCCCATAGGTATATGCAGAGTTACCCCCACTCTTTCCCATAGGTATATGCAGAGTTACACCCCCCTCTTTACCATAGCTATATGCAGAGTTACACCCCCCCTCTTTCCCATAGGTATATGCAGAGTTACCCCCCCCCCCTCTTTCCCATAGGTATATGCAGAGTTGCCCCCCCTCTTTCCCATAGGTATATGCAGAGTTACACTCACTATTTCCCATAGGTATATGCAGAGTTACCCCCACTCTTTCCCATAGGTATATGCAGAGTTACACCCCCCACTCTTTCTCATAGGTATATGCAGAGTTACACCCCCTCTTTCCCATAGGTATATGAAGAGTTACCCCCCTCTTTCCCACAGGTATATGCAGAGTTACATCCCCCTCTTTCCCATAGGTATATGCAGAGTTAAACCCCCCCTCTTTCCCATAGGTATATGCAGAGTTACACCCCCCTCTTTCCCATAGGTATATGCAGAGTTACAACCCCCTCTTTCCCATAGGTATATGCAGAGTTACACCCCCTCTTTCCCATAGGTATAGGCAGAGTCACCCCCCCCCTGTTTCCCATAGGTATATGCAGAGTTACACCCCCCCCTTTCCCATAGATATATGCAGTTACACCCCCCTCTTTCCCATAGGTATAGGCAGAGTTACACCCCCCACTTTCCCATAGGTATAGGCAGAGTTACACCCCCACCCTTTCCCATAGATATATGCAGTTACACCCCCTCTTTCCCATAGGTATATGCAGAGTTACACCCCCCTCTTTCCTATAGGTATATGCAGAGTTACACCCCCCACTCTTTCCCATAGGTATATGCAGAGTTACACCCCCTCTTTCCCATAGGTATATGAAGAGTTACCCCCTCTTTCCCACAGGTATATGCAGAGTTACACCCCCCTCTTTCCCATAGGTATATGCAGAGTTACCCCCACTCTTTCCCATAGGTATATGCAGAGTTACACCCCCCTCTTTACCATAGCTATATGCAGAGTTACACCCCCCTCTTTCCCATAGGTATATGCAGAGTTACCCCCCCCTCTTTCCCATAGGTATATGCAGAGTTGCCCCCCCTCTTTCCCATAGGTATATGCAGTTACACCCCCCTCTTTCCTATAGGTATATGCAGAGTTACACCCCCCACTCTTTCCCATAGGTATATGCAGAGTTACACCCCCTCTTTCCCATAGGTATATGAAGAGTTACACCCCTCTTTCCCACAGGTATATGCAGAGTTACATCCCCCTCTTTCCCATAGGTATATGCAGAGTTACAACCCCCTCTTTCCCATAGGTATATGCAGAGTTACACCCCCTCTTTCCCATAGGTATAAGCAGAGTCACACACCCCCTGTTTCCCATAGGTATATGCAGAGTTACACCCCCCCTTTCCCATAGATATATGCAGTTACACCCCCCTCTTTCCAATAGGTATATGCAGAGTTACACCCCGCCCTCTTTCTCATAGGTATAGGCAGAGTTACACCCCCCCACTTTCCCATAGATATAGGCAGAGTTACACCCCCACCCTTTCCCATAGATATATGCAGTTACACCCCCCTCTTTCCCATAGGTATATGCAGAGTTACACCCCCCTCTTTCCCATAGGTATATGCAGAGTTACACCCACCTCTTTCCCATAGGTATATGCAGAGTTCAACCCCCCCCCCCTTTTTCCCATAGGTATATGCAGAGTTACACCCCCTCTCTTTCGCATAGGTATATTCAGAGTTACACCCCCCTCTTTCCCATAGGTATATGCAGAGTTACACCCCCTCTTTCCCATAGGTATATGAAGAGTTACCCCCCTCTTTCCCACAGGTATATGCAGAGTTACACCCCCCTCTTTCCCATAGGTATATGCAGAGTTACCCCCACTCTTTCCCATAGGTATATGCAGAGTTACACCCCCCTCTTTACCATAGCTATATGCAGAGTTACACCCCCCCTCTTTCCCATAGGTATATGCAGAGTTACCCCCCCTCTTTCCCATAGGTATATGCAGAGTTGCCCCCCCCTCTTTCCCATAGGTATATGCAGAGTTACACCCCCCTCTTTCCTATAGGTATATGCAGAGTTACACCCCCCACTCTTTCCCATAGGTATATGCAGAGTTACACCCCCTCTTTCCCATAGGTATATGAAGAGTTACACCCCTCTTTCCCACAGGTATATGCAGAGTTACATCCCCCTCTTTCCCATAGGTATATGCAGAGTTACACCCCCCCTCTTTCCCATAGGTATATGCAGAGTTAAACCCCCCTCTTTCCCATAGGTATATGCAGAGTTACAACCCCCTCTTTCCCATAGGTATATGCAGAGTTACACCCCCCCTTTCCCATAGATATATGCAGTTACACCCCCCTCTTTCCAATAGGTATATGCAGAGTTACACCCCGCCCTCTTTCCCATAGGTATAGGCAGAGTTACACCCCCCCACTTTCCCATAGATATAGGCAGAGTTACACCCCCACCCTTTCCCATAGATATATGCAGTTACACCCCCCTCTTTCCCATAGGTATATGCAGAGTTACACCCCCCTCTTTCCCATAGGTATATGCAGAGTTACACCCACCTCTTTCCCATAGGTATATGCAGAGTTCAACCCCCCCCCCTTTTTCCCATAGGTATATGCAGAGTTACACCCCCCTCTTTCCCACAGGTAAATGCAGAGTTACACCCCCCTCTCTTTCGCATAGGTATATTCAGAGTTACACCCCCCTCTTTCCCATAGGTAGAGTTAAAAACTATAATAAAAATTATGCTCACCTGATGTCCCACGCAGCGATCTCCTCAGCAGCAGGGGCCCGCATCTTCTCTCCTCCACAGTACAGTCGCTGATGAGTGACCTCATAGGCATCTGTACTGCATGCTGCATGGGGGCGGAGGTATCCTCTGTGTAAGCTGCAGACAGAGGGGCGCCTTCTCCTGTATGTGCATATATCGCACATACCGGAGAAGGCAGTGCTGTTTGCTGGGGATCTGGGACGAGTATCCCAGGTCATCAGTAGCGGTTGCGGTTGGCCCTTAACCTGGCCGGGCCCTCAGACGACGTCAGATTGGACCGGCCGGTCAGTCCGCCCCTGGGCCTGCGGTTTACAAGACAGAGTAGAATAAAAGGTGACCCAAGGTTGTGGGTTTGCGCCAGTTAACATAGGGAGGGACTTTATGGGAGACACTGAAAGTACAGATGGGGAGATATGAAGAGATCCAGGAGAGAGATAAATATGTGATGCCAAGGGATCAGAGAGTTTGTAGCAGGGGGGAGTATTTAGCGGTGTCAAGGCAAAAGAAAGCAAGACAAAAAGAAAAAAGGACACGCGTCCCTAGTGTAATACTTCAAAAACTTTGGGGTAAGGGAAGGGGTTGGTATTCCACTTACCAGATGGTGTTGCGCTATGGGCACAACACCTAGATGAGCTCGAGTGATGATGCAGTGTGCTGAATGCAGCCTGGATCCTCCGGAATCAGCGTGGCTGGCCGGCTTGCAGAGATATCAGGAACAGGGAAGGGAAAAAAGATCCTCAATAGGCGCAATGGACAGCAGTGAAGGAGAATTCAATGGTCATCCATCATTAATATAAAGATATTTATTGAGCACACAATGGCAACGCGTTTCTTGCCCGGATCGGGCACTTCCTCAGGCAAATGTGCACATGCACATTTGCCTGAGGAAGTGCCCGATCCGGGCAAGAAACGCGTTGCCATTGTGTGCTCAATAAATATCTTTATATTAATGATGGATGACCATTGAATTCTCCTTCACTGCTGTCCATTGCGCCTATTGAGGATCTTTTTTCCCTTCCTTGTTCCTAACAAGGCAAAAGAAAGGTCAAAAGAAGGAGCACAGACCGTAAGCATGAGGCTTTTACAATAAGCAGATTGGGATGGATAAGGGTGGGGGATGAACACTGGAGTTAGGTTGGGGATATGGTGGAATCGGAGTGGGTTAAGGGTACAAGTGTCAATGTGCAATGTGGAGAGTAGTTTGGAAAGTTTATCATCAGTAATGGTGAAAAAGTGAGCTATGGGGAAGAGCACTGGACAGGTGTTAGGATGGGTTGTGAGGATTGCAGGTTAAAGCTTTTGTCTCATATTGTCAATCTTTTATTTGGAGTATGTGGAAAAGTCTTCTGCTGAGATGAGAGATGTGTGGTGTATTCAAGGTGTCAAAGTGTTGCCTGTGGTTCTAGGGCAGAGAAGATGGCTGAGAAGAATGACAGCGGGGAATTAGTCCTGTTTAGCAAAAATGAGTGCACACTTGAAAGTAAGAAGTGCTTTCTTGTAATTCTTGAAGTCTTCTTTGGTGTGGGTATTCTTCCAACGCCGCTCTGCAGCCTTAGAAGCTTACCTCAGTTGTTTTGTCAGATTGGTGTTCCAGGGCTGTCTGTTAATATATCGAGTTGTCAGGGGCGTTACTTACAGCTTCTTCAACAGGGCCCCATGTGTCAACTAAAATACTGGTTTCTTATTGGGCAGATGTGCTTTGGGGCCGCCGATGCTACTGCTACCTTTACACCCCTGCGAGTTGTATTGTATTTAAGAGGGGCAACTGAGTTGAGAGCTTGTTACACATAGCAAATAAGTCAACAATAGGTTTCCTTTATTCCTTCAATCATTACTATTTTATTATTAGACAGATGGTGATTTTGCTGCAGCACATACAACTCAATGTCATGTAGAATTTATTCTGCATTTATAAGCTTTCAAAATAAAGGATATTGGGCTTCAGCTAATGTTTGCGAGTTCTAGTACATGATTGATTCTGACTCATCTAGCGTGTTGCCCCCTATGGTTTTTCTACCTTCTAAATCGTTTAATATTAGCAGCAGTGGGGGGAAATGGAATTTGCTTATTGTTCAACTTGAAACATTAATTTTATTGTCTGCTATCTACACAGAAAACAAGTTACCATGGGAAACTGCAGTTTTCAAATAGAAACATTTATCACGTTTATTTTTTTCTATGACTACATTTGTTATTTGAACGCCACATGTGGCATTTTCAATAAACCAAACTATAATTTATTTTTTTTTTTCCATTCAGAATGACATAAATGTACTTCATATAGAATACACAGGAGTGTTGCATTTGTACCACAAGGTGGCGTACTACAATAGGGTTAAGAGGATGTCATTGCACAATGGTGCCCATAAAGTTTCAACAATTATTATTCCATGTGCACCATAGTTATCTACTTCAGTTCATAACCTTGTATGAGTATTGGAGCTTAAACTAGTATGGCTGTGTTGGAATCAGTTCTTTGTGTGTATGTGTCATAGATGATTTAGATTGTAACCCCTTTCGGAGACTGGAACTGAGAATAATGGGGATAATCTCTGTACGTTATTGCATAATATGTTAGGGCTATATAGGCAATAGTAAGAAATTGATTAGATCCTTTGAAAAGGAATGCAATGCCGGAGTGGCCCACTGGAGTACCAAAAGATCCTCCAGTGGGCCCAACATCAGCCCTGAGCTCTGCTGCAGGGAGAGGGGTGCCCAGCCATCAGCTATTTGTGTGTCTTTAAGATGCAGTGAAAAAGAGAGTCAGTAGCTCCCTCTTCTGGTGTTTTAGGGGAGGAAGTCGGGAACTTCCAGTTTAGGCAGCGTCTCTATACCACGCTGCCTGTACTAGAATCTGAACAAAAAGAAGAGTTTGGGGGGGGGGAGTGAGGTAAGGGATTTTTTTCTATCGGGGCATAACTTCTATGTTACACTCTGCGCTCCGGCCGCAAGCACCGGCCGTGAGCGCAGAGTCCAAGTATGCCCATAATTACTGACAGACCCCTCACTACATTATAAAGTTCCTGCACCTCCCCCAATTCCCTGCCGGATCTTCAGTGCCCCTAGCCTGAGATTAAGCGTTCCATATTGCCTGTTTGCCTTATCCGTGTATCCAGACCTTCCCGCTATGTTATTTGACTTTGCAGCTTTGCCACCTGCCTTGACCTACTGCTACGTCTGACTACGCTACTTCCTTATCCTTCGGAACCTCCGCTTGCCCAGCAACCTGTGTGATCGAGCCATGTCGGGGGTGGCGACCTGGGTGTCGCCTATCGCAGCAAGCCCATCCTGCGTTGCAGCGGGCTCTGGTGAAGACCAGCGGCACCTTAGACTCCGCTCCCTGATATGGTCCGAGTCATCAGCCCCACAGGTTAGAGGATCCACATCCAGCTCTGTAACACTACTGTATAGAGGGGACCTAACTATTATATAGAGGGCTAACTACTATATGGTGGGGTAACCACAATATGAGAGGGGCCTAACTCCTATATGAGAGTGTCTTAATACCATATTGGGGAAGCTAACTACTATATAAGAGGGGCTAACCACTATAGGAGGGAGCCTAACCCCTATATGAGGGATTTATCTACTATATAAAGGGGGCTAACTACTATATAGGAGGGCTTATCTACTATATGAGGAAGTCTAAATACTATAAGAGGGGGCCACAATCTTTGAAAAAAAAGATAAAGTAGAAGATGCCTGTTCACTTAAGAAGCTTTTCATCTCTTTCAGAGTCCTTCTTTGCACAGAGTCTGTTGGATGCCCTAGAAGGTACACTATCAGCAATAGCCTATGATACCGCTAAATATTAATTTCTTCTGTATCTCAGCTTGTGCTGTGCCATAGTACATTGCATGTATCTATGCTGTCTACAGGTGTTTAAAGGGGTACTCCACTGGAAAAAATAAAATTCTAAATCAACTGGTGCCAAAAAGTTAAACAGATTTGTAAATTACTTCTATTTAAAAATGTTAATCCTTTCATACTGTTGTATGCTCCACAGGAAGTTCTGACCACAGTGCTCTCTACTGACACCTCTCTCCATGTCAGGAACTGTCCAGAGCAGGATAGGTTTGCTTTGGGGAATTTGCTCCTGCTCTGGACAATTACTGACATGGACAGAGGTGTCAACAGAGAGCACTGTGGTCAGACAGAAATTCTAAAAGAAAAAAACTTAATGTGGAGCAAAACAGAAGCTGATAAGTACTGGAAGGATTAACATGTTTAAATAGAAGTGATTTACGAATCTGTTTAACCTTCTGGTACCAGTGGATTTAGAAAAAAAAATTCTAGTGGAGTACCTCTTTAATTCTTTCTTTTGGAGATTATTCTGACTGAACAAATAATTCCTAGTTATGTTCCAATTCTCTTGAAGGAGTAGAACATTGTCCTACAGAGATACCACCTCCACTAGGTGGCACCAGAAAGCATCCTCTTTTCCTTCAGGAGGAGAGCCCAAGGAGCAGCAACTATGTACAGACTGGGATTTTTTGTTTGTTGATTTTCCGTAATATTTTTCTCTACAAATGCTATTAATTATTCTACTTTGCTTTCATTTGTTTGAGGTATATGTCACATAGGTCAGAATGTTTGGTTATGACACCCTGACACAAAAAATCCTTCGGTTGTCCCAGGGTATTTAAATTAGAACACAAACCCTAACAGGATAACCCTTTCGGAGCACTCCCCCTATTCTACTTGGGATCCCCTCCCTGAAAAATAAACTTTTATTTTACCTTATTAAAACAATTTACTATTTCCTGGTAAATAAGGGGCTTAGTCAATTAAAACCCCAACAAGAACTCTATATTACACACAGTGGTGAAATTAATGTTGGTCATTCCACACTCTTCATTATCCTCTTGGACCCCGTAGTCATAAGAACACTTGATTGCAAAGGAACAATAACCAGTATTAACTTCAATTCAAAGTGCCTTCAATGCCAACTTGTTGTGTGCGATGTGAATATATAAATACATATTTTTATATAGGAACAATACAACCATTAATTAATTAGTTAAACTTACGCCTCCTGCAACCTCCAGCTCACTGTTCACACACAGTGTTTGCAACCTCTTGCTGTGTGTGCTAAAACTCCTTGTCTTGTCCACTTCACTGTTGGGGCCACTCACAGCTCGGGCTGTGTGTTCCTCACCAGGACCCCTGCCTCCCCCATACAGCCACCTTGCTGTCTTCTGGGGAGAGCACCAACTATTCTGTATGACTTCCTTTTAAACACACTTCCCCTTTCTGCTACCTCATTAATTAGGCTAGCAAGAGTTAGCTAGAGAAATACGCCATTCCCTTGCCACAGTGTCACAATATATATATATATATATATATATATATATATATATATATATATATATATTAAGTTAAGAAAACTTATTCTTATCCTCTATGAGGCTTTATGTGACTGTGTGTTTGCTGCATAGACTATCACCCCAATAAAACAACCACATTTGTTAGCTATTAGGTTTTTCTCTTTAACCCCTTAATGACGCAGCCCTTTTTCTCCTTAAGGACTGAGCCCTTTTTCGCAATTCTGACCACCGTCGCTTTACGAATTAATAACGCGAAAACGCTTTTACCAAATATTCTGATTCCGAGATAGTTTTTTCGTGACATATTCTACTTTATTTTGGTGGCAAATTTTTGGCTGTGAAAAATCCCAAAATTTCATGAAAATTTCGAAAATTTAGCATTTTTCTAACTTTGAAGCTCTCTACTTGTAAGGAAAATGGATATTCCCAATAAATTTTATTTTTATTCACAAATACAATATGTCCACTTTATGTTGGCATCATAAAATGGACATATTTTTGCTTTTTGAAATAATCAGAGGGCTTCAAAGTAGAGCAACAATTTTAAAAAATTTCATGAAAATTGCTAAATCTGAAGGGACAGGTGTTACAGAACTACAACTCCCAGCATGCATGGGCAGTCCAGGCATGCTGAGAGTTGTAGTTTGGCAACATCTGGAGGGCTACCGTTTGGGCACCACTGTAACATTGGTCTCCAAACTGTGACCCTCCAGATGTTGCAAAACTACAACTCCCAGCATGCCCAGACAGCATTTGGCTGTCTGGGCATGCTGGGAATTGCAGTTTGGCCTTCCTAGTGGTTGCCACATTAAAGATCCCTTTACTTTCACTTTCAATTCCCTCCCCCCCCCCCCCACAGTAGTTTCCCTACCTGAGCCAGGATCCAGCAGTCTCCAGCAAAGATCGGGGGGTCACCTCCATCTTCTTCCCACGACATCCAGGGGTGGGCAGAACGGGGGTTGCCATGGCAACCCACTGTCCTGCTCTGCCATTGGTCAGAATCAGTTCTGACCAATGGCAGGGGATAGGAGGATATCGTAGCACTGTGACCTCACTCCTAGCCCTCAGGATGATCGGGGCTGTCCCTGACAGCTCCTATCGGGGCTGTCCCTGACAGCTCCGATTTTCTGCGATCGCCGACATGGGGGGGGGCGAAGTGCCGAGATGCCTGCTGAATGATTTCAGCAGGCATTCCAGTCCGGTCCCTATCCGGCTAGCGGCGGGGACCAGAATTCCCACGGGCGTATGCATACGCCCCATGTCCTTAAGGACTCGGGATGCAGGGCGTATGCATACACCCGGCGTCCTGAACAGGTTAAAACAGCTTTGGCACTTAATTTGTCAATCCTAAAATTGAACTTAAATGGGCACTGTCAGATACAAAAACTTTTTATATGTTGTACATCTAGGCAAAACATTAACGTTTCTAATATACTTCATAAGAAAACGTTATTTCCTTTTTATAGAGATCATATCTTATAAAATCATGGGTTGGTCCAAGCTGAAGCACAGGCATGGACAAAGTCCAGTAAGTGAGGATGGGCTAGCACTGATAGGACAGGAGAGAGCACAAAGGAGTCCCATCAGACAGGAGAGAAAGCACACCGGAGTACTGTCAGACAGGAGAGAGCATAAAGGAGTTCTGTCAGACAGGAGAGAGCACAGAGGAGTACTGTCAGACAGGAGAGAGCACAGAGGAGTACTATCAGACAGGAGAGAGCATGGAGGAGTGCTAGCTCACCCTCACTTAAGATGGGTTCACACCACAATTTTACTATACGGTTTCGGCATACGGATTCATTAAAAAAACATATGCAACCGTACAGAAAACCATGCCCATAGACTTCACATTCAAAACTGTATGCACCACAATGTATACGGTTGTCTCCGTTTTTCAAACCATATGGTATTTACTTTTTTTTCCGGACAGAAAACCGTGTCCTACCCCGGTTTTTGGTCCAGGTGAAAAACTGTATTAAACCGTATATGTTTTTTTAACATGGGAGTCAATGTACCGCATGTGTGTACGGTTCCATGCGGTTTTCACCTTACGGTTTTGGCTTTGCTCAGTTTTTTTTCTTGGAATTTCAATCAAGTAAAACTATATTCATAATGGAATGAAAAGTTAAAAAGGTATACTTTTTTTCTTAAAAAACGGATGCAACCGGACATCATTTTTTAAACCGTATACGGTTTTCAACCGTATATAGATAAAAAAAAATTACACACGTTTTGAGGAATCCGTTTTTTATCAAAAACCTGATACAGGAACTGTATTGCAAAAATGTGGTGTGAACCCAGCCTTACTTTGTCCATGCCTGTGCTTCAGCTTGGACAAAGCATAATTTTATAAGGAAATAACATTTTCTTATGAATCATATTAGAAAGGTTAAAGCGTACCTGTCATAGTGCAAAAAAATGAAAAAAAGTGATATGTTACTCAGGACCCAATCCTGATCATGTGCATATAATTTTTATGTGTCTCTGACCTATATATCCAGAGATATAAGCATTTATCTGCTGGTGAGTTACTTTTTCCTTGTGCAGGCTGGAGGGGGCGTGTCAGTCTGTCTCCCTCACAGGAGCAAGCCTGTGCAGTCAGCCAATCAGTACTCTCTACTCTGTAACCTTTTCCTCTCTGGTTTTATGCTGTGTCATGTGTCAGAGGAAGATACTTGGAGCTTGCCTGCAGTAATCAGAAGACATTATGGTAAATTCATAACAGGATAAAATGTATAAATATAAGAATAGATCTTTATAAAATTAGTGAAAGGATTTTTTAGATAAAGTACAGCATTTTTATGAATACATGCTCTATCTGTTTTATCTTCTCCTAGTAAAGCTGGATGCTAATCAGCATAGCTGTCACTATGTGTGTCATTCATCTTTCACAGACTCCTGAATGTCTGATCAACTTCTTTGTCATTCAGGAGTCCGAGAAAGCTTTGACTATTTCAGCATGCTGGGAGTTGTAGTTTAGCAACAACTGGAGCTGCAATGTTTGTAAATAACTGTGTTAGAGCAGTGTTGCCTCCAGCTGTTTTTAAACTACAGCTCCCAGCATGTCTACACATCCTTTATCTGTAGTTTTGCATACACAATAGAAATCTCCTATACTGGATACCGGTATGCTTTACGGCCGGTATCCAGTATGCTGTAAAATCTAGACTAGTCTGTCTGGCTAAAAGACAGGCGACCCCTAGTGGTGGCTATTTTGAGCTTGAATTTCAGGTGAAAATTAAAAAAAAATTTAACAGGTGAATATTGTGAAATGTCATTTTATAATGAGTCCTGCAATATATGAAAAGTTTTTAACAATGACAGTGCCTCTTTAAGCATATTAGGAAGGTTTTGCCAAGATGTACAACATGTAAACAAGCTTTTGAATATGACCCATTTAAACCTATATGAGCTTTCCAAAACAGTAATAGCAGCTTTATTGATGCTGTCAATATGTTTGCTGGTCTGACATTACCTAGAGTTATTGACAGTATAAGATCCCACCTAAAATATATGCCTTGTACCTGGTGTAGGTATCCTATATGTTTATAGACTTTGCTTCTTTATTAAAATACCAAACACTAAAGCTTCCCTGATATTTTGACCGTGCAACAGCTTTGTCAAGGGACTGAGGCTTAAAGAGGCACTGTCACCAACATAAAATATTAATATGCTGCAGATATAGCAATTCTAATACTATCGCTAATATATATTGTTGTTTTTTTATTGTAGTTTTTACCTTATATTTGGCTGTTATAATACCAGCCTCTAGATGTCCTCATACAGGCTGATTTGATGTTTAGTTTCTGACTGAGTCACCTATGTTCTCCCAGCTGCAGCAGGAGCTGAAAGACACAGTCAGGAAGTGAAAGCTGATACAGTGTAAACTTGGCTAGCGCATTTTATTTCACGTCCACATTTTAGGCCGTAATCGGCAAAAATACAGCCACATTTTAACAGAATATAGAATGCAAATTCAAAATAAAATACAGTGGAAAATTTTACACTGTGTAAACATACAGTACCCCAAAAAAGACTTATTTAGAGAAAAAACTAAATTATAGATATAGATATTATTTGCGAGGGTCTGGCTTTTTGTCTAAAGTCCTATGCAAGTCTATAGGACTTCCAGCCCCTTACTCCATGAGCTCCGTTCCGCACCTTCTGGTGAGATGGCCACACCTCTTCTAATAGTGATGCCCTTCCCACAAGCCACGCCCTTCTTTTTTTCGCCCTTTTTTTGTTTGTTTCAGCTCAAGACAGTAAACAATTTTTGCCTGACACACCCACATCACAGGACCTTCTTTCACAATCTCTTCTCAGCTCAGCCCCATTTTACTTCACAAGATCCGCATTTCAGGGTAAATGTGTTGGTACGGTTTGCAAGTCATAGCCCCTCACACAAGCCATGCCCCCACAAAGCCACGACCCCTTCTATTTAAAGCCTACAATCTCTTCATCACAGCTCAGCCCCACCTAAGGATGGGATATAAGGACAGGATATAAGGGTTGGATATGAGGAAAAGAACTTTATTGTTGCTTTTTCCTTGCCACAAGGTTTAGGTAGGAAGACCAGGCAACTTTGCATACTCTGCTAGTCATCACTAAAACAGATCATGGGTTTTGAAATTGCCCACCTTTACTAAAAAAGTGTAATACTAAGATTAAAGTAGCATACCATAAATAATTGTAATAAATAAATGTGATTTTATTGATATTACATAATTAGAATAAAATCAAACTCATTTCTCAGTACAATAAAAAAAAATTCAAAAAGTACTTAAATATTGGCTTTTTTGGTTTAGTTTTTAGACAAGACATATAGTTTTAGGTATACATCTTAAATTTTGTCCGTCTGACTTTTTTTCTTTGCATTTCTACCTTTAACTTATATGTTTCTAAACAAATTATAATGTTCTAATTTGCTATTAAATTATAAAATGGGGCATACGTAAAATACAGTACATCTCTCTCATTCTATTGCTCTCTCTTTCTTCTTTTTTTCTTTCTCAATAAATTCATAATTGTTTATATGAAAATTATATTTTATATAAAATATTTTAATTAAAGTCCATCCAGGCAGTTCCGTCTGTTAAGCAATTTCTTTAATTACACCAGGACTAATCAATCTTGGAAAGAAATGCAGGAAGAAATGGCTGGTTACAAAGGATTAGACTGCAGGGGTTCAATCTAATTTTCACTGACTTAGTTCACAGTTTTCATGTGGCACATTTGAAACCCTCTCCAGTGAAATCCACCTCCTAAAGCAGATGGTAAGGATTTGTTGTCTGCGGATTTAAACTAAAATTAAGCAACAAATTACAGAGATTTTCCATCATTGTTATTTATTTTAGAAGTGGAATGTTATATTTTTAATTTAGAAAATAAAATAAAATAAAAGAGTATCTTTAATATGTTTGCGGCAGTTCATCTGCGAGCATATTTTAATCTAAAATGTATTTATGATATGCAATGATTGGGGCAGCATCCATATATAAAGAGGTGACCTAGAAGTCTACAGTGCAGGGTAGATAAAAATTATGAGGGGAATTCATCAATACTGTATACTTTTTTACTATTTTAGGCATGAGAAGTCTCCTTGCTTTTTAACGCAAAATTCATGAAAAGTCGTACGCCCCTTGATGAATCTGGTGCTCGGGAACATTACTGAAAAATTACCTCACAGTCCTCCTACATTTTCCACCTGTTCAAGCACCTGTTCTATAATTATCTGTCCCTGTCTGGGGAATGAACCCAGAACCTTATGGGATCAGTTAGTCAAAAACCAGTTGATTTGCCCTCTTCACCATAGGCGTGCGCACGGGGTGTGCCGGGTGTGCCCAGGCACACCCTAATCCAGTGGCGTTGCGACCCGGGTGCGGCCCGCAACGGTTGACACCAAGACACTCCGCAGCACCCCCCATCTGTGCCCGACCGTCCTTCACCAGCCCAGACCCCCGCTCCCCCGCTGTGCGGTGCGCCTGTCCGTCAGGCGCACCGCACAGCGCTGCCTCCTACTCCTGTTTGTGCCCCGCGCCGCTCCGGTCTGGCTCACCTTTAGTTGGTCCGGTCATGTGACGGCGCGTTACTGCCATCACATGACCATCAGGACGTCACGCTGTATTCAAGGACGCCGGCCCCAGAGCGTGACGTGAGTGAATGTTATTTCAACCTGCCTACTGGGTCTGGGGGGAGGGGGTTAATCTGGGGGGTACTGCATTCCTACAGGGGGGGAGAGGGGGTTAAACTGGGGGGTACTACCATCCTACTGGGGGGGAGGGGCTCATCAGGGGGGTACTACCTTCTAACAGGGTGGGGGGATAGGGTTAATCTGGGGGGTACTGCATTCCTTCAGGGGGGGAGAGGGGCTTAAACTGGGGGGTACTACCATCCTACTGGGGGGAGGGGGTCATCAGGGCGTACTACCTTCTAACAGGGTGGGGGGAAGAGGGGGTTAAACTGGGGGGTACTACCATCCTACTGGGGGGGAGGGGGTCATCAGGGGGGTACTACCTTCTAACAGGGTGGGGGGATAGGGTTAATCTGGGGGGTACTGCATTCCTACAGGGGGGGAGGGGGTTAATCTGGGGCCCCGAGTAGGCAGGTAGTACCCCCAGATTAACCCCCTCCCCCCCAGTAGGATGGTAGTACCCCCAGATTAACCCCCCCCCCAGTAAGAAGGTAGTACCCTCAAATTAACCCCCTCTTCCTGCCAGTAGGAAGGTAGCACCCCCAGATGCTGGTGGCCTCCATGTCTATTTTGCTTTTGTAGGGAACTGTACTGCACCTAATGTGGCGAATTATACCGCACCTAATGTGGGGGAACATACTGCACCTAATGTGGGAACTATACTGCACCTAATGTGGGGAACTATACTGCCAACCTAATGTGGGGAGAACTATACTGCCAACCTAATGTGGGGAACTATACTGCACCTAATGTGGGGGAACTATACTGCACCTAATGTGGGGGAACTATACTGCACCTAATGTGGGGGAACTATACTGCACCTAATGTGGGGGAACTATACTGCACCTAATGTGGGGGGAACTATACTGCCAGCCTAATGTGGGGGAACTGTACTGCACCTAATGTGGGGAACTATACTTCACCTAATGTGGGGGAACTATACTGCCAGCCTAATGTGGGGGAACTGTACTGCACCTAATGTGGGGGAACTGTACTGCACCTAATGTGGGGGAACTGTACTGCACCTAATGTGGGGGAACTGTACTGCACCTAATGTGGGGGGAACTATACTGCCAACCTAATGTGGGGAACTATACTGCCAACCTAATGTGGGGAAACTGTACTGCACCTAATGTGGGGGAACTGTACTGCTAACCTAATGTGCGGGAACTTATACTGCACCTAATGTGGGGGAACTATACTGCCAACCTAATGTGGGGAACTATACTGCCAACCTAATGTGGGGGAACTATACTGCACCTAATGTGGGGGAACTATACTGCACCTAATGTGGGGAAATATACTGCACCTAATGTGGGGGAACTATACTGCACCTAATGTGGGGGAACTATACTGCACCTAATGTAGGGGAACTGTTCTGCACATAATGTAGGGGAACTGTACTGCACATAATGTGGGGGAACTGTACTGCACTTAATGTAGGGGAACTGTACTGGTGCAGTACAGTTCCCCCACATTAGGTGCAGTACAGTTCCCCCACATTAGGTGCAGTACAGTTCCCCCTCATTAGGTGCAGTACAGTTTCCCTTCATTAGGTGCAGTACAGTTCTCCCACATTAGGTGCGGTACAGTTCCCCCACATTAGGTGGCACCTAATGTGGGGGAACTGAACTGCACCTAATGTGGGGGAACTGTACTGCCAACCTAATGTGGGGGAACTGTATTGCAAACCTAATGTGGGGAAACTGTACTGCCAACCTAATGTGCGGGGACTTATACTGCCAACCTAATGTGCGGGAACTGTACTGCACCTAATGTGGGGAAAACTGTACTGCACCTAATGTGGGGGAACTATACTGCACCTAATGTGGGGGAACCATACTGAACCTAATGTGGTGGGACTTATACTGCACCTAATGTGGGGGAACTATACTGCACCTAATGTGGGGGAACTATACTGCACCTAATGTGGGGGAACTATACTAACTGTGTGCATATATATATACATATATATGCACGCGCGAGTTTGTGCTTTAGGGTGCACACCCTAATGCAATAGGCTGTGCACGCCTATGCTCTTCACCACCACTTCTGCTTCTAATTAAGTCGTTTCAGAACTGATCCTTAAAGTTCAACATCATGATAAATGCTAAGATTTCAAATGGGGGTTCCATGCTGAACTTTAAGGGTAAGTTCTGAACTACTTTAACCCCTTAAGGACTCAGCCCATTTGGACCTTAAGGACTAAGACAATTTTATTTTTACGTTTTTGTTTTTTCCTCCTCCCCTTCAAAAAATCATAGCTCTTTTATATTTTCATCCACAGACTAGCATGAGGGCTTTTTTTTTGCGCGACCAGTTGTCCGTTGTAATGCCATCACTCACTTTACCATAAAATGTATGGCGCAACAATTTGCAAATTTGGAAGGTTTTGTTTTCACGCCGTACAATTTATGCTAAAATTGACATGTGTTTTTTATTCTCTGGGTCAATACGATTAAAATAATACCCATGATTATACACTTTTCTATTACTGTTGCGCTTAAAAAAAATCGCAAACTTTTTAACCAAATTAGTACGTTTAAAATCCCCCTATTTTGAAGACCTATAACTTTTTCATTTTTCCGTATAAGCGGTGGTATGAGGGCTCATTTTTTGCGCCATAATCTGTACTTTTTATTAATACCATATTTGCTTATACAATACTTTTATTAAATTTTTTATTACATTATTTTGGTATAAAATGTTATAAAAAAAAAAGCAGCTATTTTGGACTTTTTGTTTTTACGTTCACGCCATTCACCGTACAGGATCATTTACATTTTATTTTTTAATAGTTCGGATATTTACACACGCGGTGATACCAAATATGTATATAAAATAATTTTTTTTTACACTTTTTGGGCGTAAAATAGGGAAAATGGGACAATTTACGTTTTTATTGGGGAGGGGGTTTTTCTAATTTTTTTTACTTTATTTTTTTACTTTTATTTTTACACTCTTATAGTCCCCATAGGGAACTATTTATAGCAATAATTCAATTGCTAATCCTGTTCAGTGCTATGTATAGGACACAGCACTGATCAGGGTTATCTGTCATCTTCTGCTCTGGTCTGCGGGAAGGCAGATCAGAGCAGAAGACTCCCGGAAGGCAGAGCTAGGTTAGGGGACCTCCGTCTGCCTTGCAGGATGATCGGATCATCGCGGCAGCGCTGCGGGCGATCCGACCGCGATGCTGCAGATGCCGTGATCTTTATTGATCACGGCATCTGAGGGGTTAATGGCGGACATCCGTGGGATCGCGGGTGTCCACCATTACCGGCGGGTCCCTGGCTGCGATTCACAGCCAGGACCTGCCACGCATGATGCCGGCATCGCTCCGATGCCCTCAGTTATGCTCAGGAACGTAAATGTACGTCCTGGTGCGTTAAGTACCACATCACCAGGACGTACATTTACGTCCTGCATCGTTAAGGGGTTAAACAAAGTAGGAGTTGCTCAGAGGGCAGGTGAACTGTGTTTTAAGTAGCTGATTCCACAAGGTTCTAGGTTCAATCTCCAGTTGAATGATATTAACCGGTTGCCGTCTAAGGACGAGCCAGCTCTTCCTGAGACAGCAACTGTTGTATGGTGCGGGCTCCCTACTCGAGCCCACATCATGCCGGCCCCCCAGCGGATTCCTGTAGCTGGGGGCCGGCGTTAATAGCCGACATGTGGTGATTGCCGTGGCCGGCTATTAACCCTTTAGATCGTTGTTGACAGCGGTGTCTAAAGGGACATTTAAACCATCCCTGGTGGTTCAGAATTATGATTTTTTTTTTAAGTTAAGGAGAAAAAAAAAAAAAGTGCAAAAATGGAAAAACTCAGTCCTTAAGGGGTTAGGGGGTTAATGATAGAAATATTTATTTTTAAAGTAGTTTAATTAGGGGTCGGGCAACATGCGGAGGGTGGCTGGTGGCATTGCGCTGGGGTCCCAGACGGCAATATATATGGCAGCCGCTGCGCTATGTGGGAAAAGTATTGTATTAGCGCATCAGGCCAGCCAGGGACCCCAGTGCAATGCTGCTGGCTTCCCCGGCCAGCCCGATGCGCTAATACAATACTTTGTAGACATAGCACAGCGGGAACATGTACAGATAGAGATGCGCTACCGGGGGCTTTAATACATAGAAGCTCTGCGGGGGGCATTAATGTATAGAAGCGATGCGGGGGGGGGGCGCAAATACATGGAAGCACTGAGGGGGGAATAAATATATTAGGGTGTTAGCGCTTAGAGTACTCTTCAGGCCTAAATTGGTGTGGGTTATTGTGTAAATGATGGGAGCTGCGACTTAAAGCACTGCACTGCACATAGTAGTACACTTTCAGATATGTTCTATAGCAAAAGTCGCTCAAAAGTAGCAGAAGTGACTGAGACTTTTGATGCCACTTTTTTAGATGGAAAAAAACTGTCTAAATAGCTTGATGAATTCCCCTCTATGTTCCTCAGAAACTTTATATACCACCCACACAAGTTTATGAGAGAAATGGAAACTTTTTTTTACTCTTTATACACTCCAATACTAGCCATCGCTTCTTTCACTTTCACTTGGCTTCAAAGTTCTCTGTATCTCTATAGAGGTGAACAAGTCTAGTGGTTATGTTTTCGCAAAATGAGAAAGATTTATCTTTTTTTTTACCCTGGGGTAGGGAAAAGATGATTTCAGCGTTCTCACTGTTGTATTTGAGCCCATGAGTGCACCTTCCTTAATGCAGATCTATTTCTCATTCTCTACATTTCAGGATGTGCGACCAGAGCTGGACTGTTTCCCAGTAGTTCACATACTTGGACTTCCTTTCCCTTACTTCTCTGGCCACTCGCAGCACAGCATATAGTCTGCTATACCATGACATAGTGTTGGAGAACGTGCCCTGGACTGAACAGTTTTACACTGTGCTGAGGTGATGATTTACACATTACAGTACTAGATGGTATGTGGAGGGAGATGGGGATATTAATGCACTGGGTTTGCAAGGTGCTATGTGAGCAGAATATAAAGAAATAGCAGCATGATTACAGCAACAAAAGGTTTACACTAAGCACTGCACTGCTACTGTTACTACTACTATTAAGAAGCTTAGAATGATAAAACTATTCAACTCTTCAACCTAGGCTCAGGGTACTGTTCTCCTCACACTAGCCAAACTTACCAATCCGTGTTATATCACACAAGACACAGCCCTTTGGTACATCCCTTCTATTGGGCAGGATCTTTCCATTAACAGACTAAAGGCTCTTATCCAGATGTATTTTAAAGCTAATTTCATGCTTAGAAGGCTTACTCTCACTATTGTCGCTATCTAGCACCATGTTGTCCCACTTACAATTATCTTTTCACAACAGCTTCAGGCTTGTCAGGTGTATCTGAACCCCAGTTTACTACCTCTTTAATTGTCCACTGCCTAGCCCACACACTGCCTAGCTCACAAACCTATTTCTCATGCCACTTCCCTTCTTGAAGGCAAACAATTCCCATTGTATTTGTTAATTGGCCCAACAGGACTAAGTTTTCCCCTTAGCCCCTTCTACAAACTCAAATGTAGCCTATCCCTTGTTTGAGCATTCTACTGCATACCCCCAGAGTTTTCCATACCAGCCAGAATTTAGCCCACAGCTTTAACAGTCTCCCCAAAGATATCTACAGTACTTGCAGGCTGATAATGCACTCCACCAACTCAACTTTAGCACACACTATACTGCATCTCAATATACTGTACATGACAAGTCCCTTATATCTACAGTATGTCCAGTCCAGCTTTAGGACAATATAAGTCACTTTACCAGCTTACTGTCTGCCTTGTGATATACAGGATCTGCTAGTCCAGAGAGCAGTATTGCTCTTGAAGTTTAAAAGGTATCCTGCTCCAGCCTCTGCAGCAATCCTCTTTCTTGTGGCTGATAGTTGATCCGTCACCCCGCGGCTCAGTTAATCGCCAGCCGCAGCGATGTTCCATCTCAGCCAGCGATTGGCTAAGCGGCAGTGTGACATATCTGGCCCTTGGCCCGGTCTTCTTCCTGGTCCTGGAGCTGAATTCATCATACTGCCGCTCAGCCAATCACTGGCCATCAATAAGCTGAGCCACAGTGTGACAGATAGATTGACCTCCGGCAACCAGGAAGAGGATCAGAGCGGGATACCGGAGGCACCAGGGGGGAGCAGCGGCTTTCCTCTTTGTTTTTTTCTTAATAAATGTAAAACAAATTCCTAAAATTCTGCTTTTACATTCTCAGTCTGGAGTATTGAGTGGTGATTGTTGGGGGAAATTTTTAATTTTATTTTGGCACAAGGCCTAAACATAATAAAATGTGAAAAAGAAAAAGGGTCTGAATAGTTTCCAAATGCATTGTATATGTGAAGAGGAATTTTAAAAATATTGTAGCAAGTTTGGTTATGGGAGAAAACCCACACCTTTATTCATTGACATAAATTAGTTTATAAAATTAATAATTATGAATATTGGGCAATACAGAATTCTAGTAAGGGGCCTAGTAAATCCCCAGAAAGTATGGGGAAAATGGATATAGTATAATAAATTCCTTTTTTTTTTTATATATATATACAGTATGTGGATTGGAGAGGGAATCAATCCCAATATTTCAATAAAATAATATTGGTATGTACCATACAAGTGAATAAGGAGAGGGATACATTATAAAATACAAAAGATTTGCTTCTCAAATTAAAGCCAGATATTTATTATAGTAAAATTGTAAAGTAAAATTCCCTTGGGTATGTCACAGGGCCCTTGTGACCACCCTCCAGCTACTTACAGTAAAATAATTAAAATATGAATAAAAAAGAATATAACAATACTGCTGCTTGTAAAATTTGGAAAATTAAAAAAATTGGAAAAGGAGAGAGACTGAGGGGAGGATAGAGAGGAAGAAAATTGAGTTTTTTTATGTTTGTTTGCTTTTTGTAAAAGGAAGAAGAAGGTGAGGGAAGAAGAGGGATTGCTACTACAAGGAGTATGAATAAAAGCAGGTGAGGTAGGTTGAACAGGGCACTGGACCCAGATTTGAGATGTGTAAGGGGGGGGCGGGGTTAAAATTTCTATAATATGTGAAGATGTTGATGGAGGTAATTTTATGGTGAATTTATAATGATTGTAATTCAGATAATAAAAAAAAATAATAAAAATAATTTGAAACAATACTGAATCTTAGAATAGCAGAGTAAGTGCTAATGAAAAATCTTACAAAATTATTGGTACATACGAAGCCACATACATAACATGTTTCTGGGTATAAAACACCCCTTCCTCAGGTGCATTAAGCCACATCAATAAATGTGAAAAAATGTTAACACTAACTCTGCTTTTCCAAGATTCCTTTGAACATTTTGCGCCAGATGACTTTGGATAGCTTTTTTAAATTTCTTTACTTGCTATTCCTGGTAAATTGAGGATCCATGACCGACACCCGGCAGGCTGCGTCCTTCTATCAAGTTGTTGTTCCTTGTCTAAACAACACTAACAGGTGAGCAGCCTTGTAAGGGTCTCTACACTCGCTCTATCGTGCATGATCTTTTGAACAAATTACACCATAAGGAGCTCTGTTCTTTTCATACAGATCTGCACAGTAATGTAGGAAGCAGTATTACATTTATAGTAGAGTCAGGGTATCTATTAGTTCATGGTGGTTTAAATAATTTATGATGAAGGTCAATACAACTGTGATGATACTATGTATCTACTCCTGAACTGTACTGTGTTAAGAGTGCCATGGGTTCAACCAGCACCAGATGGGGACCAGTTTAAATCTTTAATATTGAGCCACTGTTTCCATGTATAAATGGGTATTGCCTTTTTAGAGGTTGGGGTTACTTTTTTTATACTCTGATACGGGAAATGAAAAGGAAATGATTCTGTAATATGAACACCAGAGTAATGATTTCAAACAACACAGCTTCCCAAAGAAATCTAAAAAAATGTGATAATAATATATTGTTAGTTTCCAGAGCTTTGAACAAGCTTATGTTATTTGAGTTTTGTAAGCTATTCCAGTTCTGGCATTTATCGTGTGGATGTCATCAGGGATCAATGGTATTTCTTAACATGTGACACAACTGTAATATCCTTCAGCTGCTGAATAAAATCAAGACATTTGTTCCCAGTCTATATCTGTCAGGTACTCTGTGAATCTTTCATCCTTCCCATGATAATGGGCACATGGATTTGTGGGCTTTCTCAGTGGTTATTTTCATAGACAGTTACTAGGTTACTAGCAAAAAATAATTATGGAGAGGTAGAAAAATGGTTGCTAAGCATTAACAATGTGGAGATAAGTTGTACTGTAAAATAATAGAAAGTTGAGTTTGTTTTATTCATTACACAAGATGACTTTGTTCAATAGGTCA
This sequence comes from Hyla sarda, assembly GCF_029499605.1. Classification (NCBI taxonomy): domain Eukaryota; kingdom Metazoa; phylum Chordata; class Amphibia; order Anura; family Hylidae; genus Hyla; species Hyla sarda. The sequence continues at coordinate 366,403,006 of NC_079191.1, forward strand.
CTTGACATAAAGTTATTTTATATATTGATGCTAAATTAAGTTTAGAATTTGTATTTATGAATAAATTATTCTGTAAGAAATGTTAATATGTAAATAACCAGCAACAGCTTTGACATATACATAGTTACATAATATGGTTTGAGAGACCATTTAATGAAGAAAAGGGGTCCAGTTATTAGGGCATGTGTAAGCTAAAGTTTTCATTAAAAACTAAAGATAAATTTATAGTTGCTAAATGCTGCACTTCATTCTTCTAGAAACAATGGCGTCATCAGTGGTCATGTATTGCAGGTTTGGTCAATTAAAGTGAAATGAGCTCAGAAATGCAAATAGTTAACAGGTATTCCTAAGCTATCAGTGGACAATCACAAGGACGTGGTTGACTACTTTCTCCCTTCTGTTGTCAGTGCCAGTGATATACTTATTCAATATAGCTCCTTAAAGACACATGACATCATGCAGGTCTTGTTAAACTATGATGTGAGTTCAGAAGCTGAACTCCCTTTATAGATGGTAGTGCCGGCTACTATCAGCAGCCAACATTCACCGATAATAACTTCTCCCCCCCCCCCCTTTTTTTTAAATAAAAAAATGAATTAAAAAAATGAAAAATGTTTGGTATATGGTTCTTAAGGGGTTAAATTCCTCCCTGGAGTCTATTATACCCTTGCTAGACTTAAAGCTGACCTGAAAACTGGAAGACATGGATGGAAATATGGGTAGATGGAGCAGCTTTTTATAACTCCGGACATATTCTTTGGTTATTCTCAAAGACTATTAAGCTTTTTTAATATGCAACTGAGGCTTTAGTGCCCAAGAGGTGTTCCCCAGTCCAAGCAAGTCCAGCCCATGTGCTCTAGTGGCAATCAGTTGAACAGGAAATGTAGATGCAAGATGGCCATGGGGCAGAGATTAAGAGAACATGGGCTTGAGTTATGTGAGCTTTTATTGTGCTGGGGAACACCCCCTGGACACGTGAACCTCATTAGCATATTGGCAAAGAAGCTTATATCCCTCCAATGAAAAGAGCTATTAATATGTGAACAAAATGTATGCCTGGAATTAGGATGACTAGTTGCCCAGAGATACACCTTTTACAGTATGGTCAATTTATAAATGGCAGTTTACAAACCATTTTATGTACACCATATAAATGCCCCCAAAAACTTGTGTTTTATATCGAAAGTCGAAGAAAGAGGGAGACAGTAAGTAGGCAGGTATGTGTGGTTGTGTAAATGTAAGTATGTTTTTGGTAAACTACCTTCAACACTGCAGTTACAGTGTAAATCTGGTAGTTGGTACAGTGTCAAATGTTAACTAAATATAATGATAAAGTAGACAGTTTTATCTGTATAATTACACTATCAAATCTTTTGTTTACATATTGATATAACATTCTAAAGGTTAGTTATATTCTGTGATTTTACAATATTAATATACATGTATTATTATTACTATTATTATTATTAATAATGATAATTAGAGATGAGCGAAGTTACAGCAATTCGATTCATCACGAACTTCTCGGCTCGGCGGTTGCTGACTTTAGCCTGCATGAATTAGTTCAGCTTTCAGGTGCTCTGGTGGGCTGGAAAAGGTGGATACAGTCCTAGGAGAGAGTCTTCAAGGACTGTGTTTACCTTTTCCAGCCCACCAAAGCACCTGAAAGCTGAACTAATTTATGCAGGATAAAGTCAGCAACTGCCGAGCCTCGAGGTTTGTGACAAATCAAATTACTGTAACTTTGCCTATCTCTAATGATAATAATAATAATAATAATATTACTAAATGTTTTACTAGCAGCATACATTTTGCTTAAATTTGGATTTTAAAAGAGTATGATGTGATTTGTTTAGTGTGTTATATAAAAAAATACATATATAATATAATTTATCTTCTATAGAAATATTTAAGTCAGAACATAAGGTTGATTTTATGTCACTTAGCAATGTTAGTATCTGCAATGAATGTTTCCACATAAACATGATGTTATTACAGAATCCGTGTAGCTATATTTACACCAACATGTAAAAAAAAAGTCAAAGTTAACATCAGGGTTAAGAAAGAAAATGTATATTTAATGTAATTAGTATAGATGTAACAAAACCATTTCTTTAAAAAAAATTCTACTTGTTTCCTTGGTGTAAAAAAAAAAAAAAAAAATCATAGGTTTTCCTGCAAAGGAAAAAATCAATACTTGCCATGTACCATGTAACCAATAGAATAAGGGGAATGATTTATGTATGGACGAATGCAGGCTGAATCAGCTGGGGCCTCGTACAGAGAGAACAAGAAGCAGAGAGGTATAGGGGTAAGCTGGACTGCAGTGATTATTTCTCCGGGCAGATTATTTCCTTTTCGTACAACACTGCTAATGCCAAGACAAAACCTTTTTCGATCTCAGATTATTCAGTGGGTCAGCATTTTCTTTGGTTCTAAATTATGGAAGCTTCAGTAAAATTAAGAAACAGTTCAGAGACAGATGATGCATGATCTGCGGTCATATACAGATCTCCTGGAGCAACCTCCACCCTGATTCAAAAGGCCTTGGATATACGAGGGATACTTTATGGAAAACCAGTTCTCCAACAGGATCTAATACACGAAGGCATGGAAATACAAAGGACAGGCAATCATAAAGGCAAGCCCATGGAGTAGAGTTTTGTGTCACACCAAAAAATTAAGGTATTTTATATTTTATTTTATGTTTTGTAAAATAAATTCAACTCTTTTAAATATGTAATGTATACTGTTATATGCTAGCATTGCTTAAATTAGAGATTTTCAACAGCATCAGTTATGAAAATGTATATTAGCCATTAGTCACATCATTTAAAATTATCAAGCAAACAGGAGCAGCCAAACTAAAGAACATGGCTATATACAATAATGCAAAAACAACAATTGTGAGAAAAATGGAACTTTACCAGTTGTTTGTGAATGATATATTCTGTTTGGATTTGTTACAATAGATAAGAATCGGCAATTATTGTTTTCAGATATGTCGTTTCCCAGCTTATTGTGTCTTGCTTTTGCTATTGTTTTGTGATTTTTCCCTTTTAAAAATATTTTTAGCATTTTTAAATAAATCAGTGTTTATAGAGGGTTATTGAAAAGCCTGTTATTCTTTTAGAAAATATGTGATTTTTAAAATTTTTATTTAAGACCATAACTTAACTGATTTCTGGTAATTCATTGTTTCTTAATTGTAAGACGGTCATTGCAATTCATATTAACCCCTTCACATCCACCATCTCCATTTACACTTTGTAATTACATCATGCGACTACGACATACTGTTTACTATATACACATCCAACGCATTTGTATTAAAGGCATCAGATTTACACTCAGTCAGCCCCACAGTACTGAAGTGACAAGGAGCTGAAATAGTATGCAAATTGTCACAAATATCACTAAACACTGTATCAATGTAACCACATGTAACAGCTATAAAAACTACACTAGAATAAAAATGGCCACTCCTGAAGATGGTGGTGTGAGACTACCAAAACGTAGCTTCCTTTTTGCTTGTTGTTTTATGGAATAAATTCACTTTTTATTGGAGAACGTCCTGTGTGCTGCGGCCTTTTCCATTGCCACCCCTGTTCTTAGATATTTCATCATAAGTTAAGGAAAAGAACACATTTTCCCCAATAAAGTTCGCCCCTTTTTTTCTAATTATAAAAAAATAAACTATAAAGAAAAAAAAAATATTAAAAACGTCATAATACTAAAATAACCAAATTGCTGTGTGAGTCCCAGCAGCTGGACCCCCCCGCAATTAGACATCTCATCCCCTATGCTCTGGATAGGGATAGAATGTCAAGGGGTTGAGTAAGGTACCCCTTTAAGTTTATATGTAGACAGTTGTGCTCATATATTTACATACACATATACACTAAAGTTTGTTTACTCCAGATATTTTCTTCAGAACCTTGATTTCCCTCCTGTGCAGCCAATGAAATGTCATGTTTCGGATTATTGTCCTATTAGCAAGTTCAAGTGTTTCCAATGAGTAGCTTCCTAACCGATGAATGCAAGTTCTCCTTCAATATTTTCTGATAAGATGCTGCACTCTAAATCATGGTAACATTTTTACCTAGATTCCTTTTAGCTCACAGTCAAAACAGCAGAAATCCTTCGTGTTGTACAATAGGGATGATGGGTTTCTCTTCAAAGATCTTGTTGGTTCATTTCAAACATATTGTTTATGGCTGAGCAAATAAATTCATAACAGATCAAATTTTACAAAACAAATCAGACTCATCTAAATCATATTTTTGTGATTGACTTGACTATTTGTGGGTTATGATGATGGGGTTTCCTAATTATTATGTTACATAGCTTAGTGGTGTTAATCCAATGTCCCTTCTGTGTCTCACACACTTCACACTTTACAGGAATCAGACCTCTAAGGCTAGGATTCCAGTAAACCAGTAAACCAAATTCCAGTATCTTCACTGAACTCCTTTTGCATTTCCAGAAAATACACAAATACAGCTCTGGGAGTCAGGAGAATGACTTGGTAACTTTCCCTTTTACAAAATGCGTCTTTAGCAGATATATTGAATATTAGACAACTTTAAATGCCTGCAGCATGTTTATGTGGAAATATGCTCTGTAGAAATATGGGTGCGGGGTTTTCTAGCTCAAAAAGTACAAATTGCAGAAAATACTGAATGAGGATCTTCTTAACCGTAGTAAACCATGGTGTACTGCAACATAGTTTTCTCACTCTTTTGGTGACACTACACTGGTAGAAGTGTATCCATGAAGTCTTCACTGATATGGCACCTAGGGTAGCGCTGGTCTGACCAGGGGTGAAGAAAAATCCAGTGAAAGGAAGAGCAACTTATCCATTCTGGAGAATACTTTCCTTTTGGAGGCTTTAAGATGAATCCTTGCATCGGGACTGGAGCTAGACTTTAGGACAGTAACTTTAGAGAACATGATTACTTGAGAATATATTCAAATTTAAGATATTTCACAAATATATGGACGAATATTCGTCCTATGTTTGCGTAATTCGCATATTCGCTATGTTCATTCTCTTTTTTTTCCATGCAAAAATTTGCATGAAATTGGCATAGTGCGCATGCGCGATTATATCTTTCACCTAAGAGAAGAGAGGGATCAGTGCCCTCTAACTGGAAGTGCCGATATGTGCAATATTGCAAATTCACATATTTGCATATTTACATATTCACATATATTTGCATATTCGCAAAAAAGTCATTACAAATATGTATCACTATATTCTAAATATTTGCGGTGAAAACTCGCATTGCAAAGATTCGCGCTCAACACTAATGATTACTTGAATGGAGCTTGCTAAAACTGGCAAAAGCCAGAACTAGACCCTGACTAACTTAGATCCACCTATTTTCCCAGGAGAGAGGGGTGTAGTTAGGACTTGCTCCAGCCACCTATTGGCCAGAAGTCAATATGTGACCAAATCAACCATTCAGCTGTACATGAAATTCAATGTAATGTAAGAAAAATTAACTCTCTGCACACTGTAAACCTCAGTGTATGCATTAGACTTGCAATGCATGTATAATGCAAGAAATAGACTTTGCATGACCATACAATGCTTCATAAACACCTTAAAGGAGTAGTCCAGTCCTGAAAAACATCTTCCCTGTCCTAAGGATAGGGGATACGTTTCAGATCGCCCCTGCCTTCGGCAATCTCCGGCTCTGCCATAGCACTGTATTGAGGGGGGGGGGGGGTGTCACCACCGCTTTGTGTGGTGGTCCACACGCCCCCTTCCCGTGGGCTGCCGGGGCCTGTACAGGAGAACGTGGGGGGCCCCAGTGGTCGGACCCACGGCGATCTGAACCCTACTCTAACGAGTAGCATCTGGAACAGCTTGTATGGGGCCACCAGAAGTACATACAGGAGCAGGGACTCCTGTCTTTGACTATGTAAGCAGCAATGTTCTGTGCATAGCCTTTAACACTCACTAGTACATTCACTGGACAGTGTACTCTGTATTCAGCCTGGTGAGTGTCCAGCAAAATCCAAACTTTCCAAAGGAGAAGAACCAAGTTAAAGCCTTTGGGTGTGGAAAGTTTTCCGAGAGCCTAGAGAAAAGAAATGGACGTCTTTCTCGTGTGCTCCGGAGACTAGGAGATGGGTATTTAACCAAAAGAATGGACTTTAAAAAAATCTAGACTATACAAAGAACAAAAGTGAGACTTTATTCTAAAGGACTATGTGTTTCGAGAATTGACCGGTCTTTTCGATGGACATGACGAAGATATCAGTCCCTTTTCGAAACACATAGGGGGAGATTCATCAAAACCTGTCCAGAGGAAAAGTTGCCCAGTTGCCCATAACAACCAATCAGCTCGCTTCCTTCATTTTTAACAAGGCCTCCGCAAAATGAAAGAAGCAATATGATTGGTTGAAATGGGCAATTGGGCAAATTTTCCTTTGCACAGGTTTTGATAATTCTCCCCCATAGTCCTTTAGAATAGAGTCTCACCTTTATTGTTTTTGTATAAGTCCATTATTTTGGTTAAATACCCCCTCCTAGTCTCAGGAGCACCTGCAACAGACATTTTTTCCTCTAGGCTCTTGAAAAACTTCCCACACACGGACACTCTACTTTGGATGGTTTTCTGCACCGCAAAGCTTGGTTCAAGCAGCGGCTGGACATTCAGGTTGATCCTTTGATCCTGCTGACATACCGAGGGTGGGTCGATGACCATTCTGGTGTTGTGACCATAGGGCAACACAAAAAGATGAGTGGTGAGGTTCCCTACTCTGGCTTTTTTCACTAGTTCTGTCTCTGATAATGACACTTAGAGTGCCTATATTTTGTTCCTTTTGTTCTTTCACTATTCAAACAGGTCCAAATTTTAGGATATTTCCTTCAGAGATCATGAAGCTCTAAACTCTGTTTGGAGTATTGTAAGTTGCCTGTTTTGTGACACTGGCTCATCAATTTTTTTCTGGCAACTCCACTCACGTTATTTTGATCAAGTACTTGCTTAATGTGCTTACTGAAACAGCTGCACCACTTGCTATTTTGCGTATAGATCCATTGACAAATATTTAGCTTTTCCCATGCTCTTGTAACCAGCAAAGTCAGTGCAGCCTGCATGAAATGCACAGGTTTTTTTTTCAACAGTTAATACTCAATGGCTATTTATACATTATTTAGACACAAATTACATTCAATGACCACCATGGGTATATACACTGCTCAAAAAAATAAAGGGAACACTTAAACAACACAATGTAACTCCAAGTCAATCACACTTCTGTGAAATCCCACTGTCCACTTAGGAAGCAACACTGATTGACAATCAATTTCACATGCTGTTGTGCAAATGGAACAGACAACATGTGGAAATTCTAGGCAATTAGCAAGACACCACCAATAAAGGAGTGGTTCTGCAGGTAGTGACCACAGACCACTTCTCAGTTCATATGCTTTCTGGCTGATGTTTTGTTCACTTTTGAATGCTGGCGGGAGTTTTCACTCTAATGCTAGCATGAGACGGAGTCTACAACCCACACAAGTGGCTACGGTAGTGCAACTCATCCAGGATGGCTCATCAATGCTAGCTGTGGCAAGTAGGTTTGCAGTGTCTGTCAGCATAGGGTCCAGAGCATAGAGGCGCTACCAGGAGACAGGCCAGTACATCAGGAGACATGGAGGAGGCCATTGAAGGGCAACAAACCAGCAGCAGGAACGCTACCTCTGACTTTGTGCAAGGAGGAGCAGGAGGAACACTGCCAGAGCCCTGCAAAATTACCTCCAGCAGGCCACAAATGTGCATGTGTCCAATCAAATGGTCAGAAAAATACTCCATGAGGGTGGCATGAGGGCCCAACATCCACAGGTGGGGGTTGTGCCTACAGCCCAACACCGTGCAGGACATTTGGCATTGGCCAGAGAACACTAAGATTGGCAAATTTGCCACTGGCGCCCTGTGCTCTTCACAGGTGAAAGCAGATTCACACTGAGCACATGTGACAGACGTGACATAGTCTGGAGACGCTGTGGAGAACGTTCTGTTGCCTGCAACATCCTCCAGTATGACCAGTTTGGCAGTGGGTCAGTAATGGTGTGGGGTGGCATTTATTTGGGGTCCGGACAGCCCTCCATGTGCTTGCCAGAGGTAGCCCTGACTGTCATTAGGTACCGAGATGCGATCCTCAGACCCCTTGTGAGACCATATGCTGGTGCGGTTGGCCCTGGGTTCCTCCTAATGCAAGACAATGTTAGACCTCATGTGGCTGGAGTGTGTCAGCAGTTCCTGCAAGAGGAAGGCATTGATGCTATGGACTGGCCCGCCCGTTCCCCAGACCTAAATCCGATTGAGCACATCTGGGACATCATGTCTCGCTCCATCCACCAACGCCACGTTGAACCACAGACTGTCCAGGAGTTGGCGGATGCTTTAGTCCAGGTCTGGGAGGACATTCCTCAGGAGACCATCCACCAACTCATCAGGAGCATGCCCAGGCATTGTAGGGAGGCCATACGGGCACGTGAAGGCCACACACACTACTGAGCCTCATTTTGACTTGTTTTAAGGACATAACATCAAAGTTTAATCAGCCTGTAGTGTGGTTTTTCACTTCGATTTTGAGTTGATAATTTTTGTGTGATTTTGTTGTCAACTCAACTATGTGAAGACAAAGTATTTCATACGATTAGTTCATTCATTCAGATCTAGGATGTATTATCTTAGTGTTCCCTTTATTTTTTTGAGCAGTGTACTTCTAACAATCTCAACCTGATTGTGTCAACTTGAGTTTTTACTATGAGCCAAATATTCAAAGTTTTGTGAGGGTAAGGGAAAGTGATTTCAGCTATTATTATGATTGCTAAACCCTCTATGTCACGAAGGTATGTGTGGAGCAGGCTCAGGAAGTGTCAGCTGTTACTTCTACTACTACTTTTATTTAGTAAAAATAGCAATACATAAAAAGCAATATAAAATTGCTATTCCTGTAATCATGGTGGTCTTTATAATAACGTTAACTTTTTTTGAATGCATTATACAGTAAATTAAATAACACTGTTAAAGGGTCACTCTCATTAAAACAAATTTTTGCTATTGCACTCCTTATGGTAAATGAAAAATATTTCTAATATACTTGGTTAAAAAAAAAATGAAGTTTTCTATGTTTTATTTGTGCTTAAAAAAGCTCAAGAGCACATATTCCCCCAACTCATACACAGACTTTGGACCAAAGTCCAAACACAGGAAGGGCCGCCTGGAGTGCTGAGGGGGGGGGGGGTGTCCAGCCTCATCCAATCATAGCTCCTCTCACACATAACTGCCATATGCTGTTGGTTGGACACCCCCCCCCCCCCCTCAGCACTCCAGGCGGCACTTCCTGTGTTTGGACTTTGGTCCAAAGTCTGTGTATGAGTTGGGGGAAAATGTGCTCTTGAGCTTTATTTTCGCATATGCGAATTTTAGTTTATGCTAATTTTTTATATGCTAATTTTCACATATGCTAATTTTCGCATATGTGAAAATAAAACACAAATATTATGAATATGCGAATTTAGCTAATATATGACGAATATTCATCCATATATTCGCGAATATTCGCGAATTCGAATATGGCATATGCCGCTCAACACTACTTACTACGGTGTTTATTGTGTTCAACTGGACTGTAAGAGAATGACCGCGGATGACTGTTAAGGCTGTGGTATGGAATGTACGAGGACTTGGGGATAAAATTAAAAGATCAGCGGTAATGGGAGTTATTATGAAGCAAGCACCAGGTATAATCAGGTTAGTTGAGACACATTTAACGAGAGAAACAGTAATGGTTTTGAAACGTAATGTTTGGGGACATTATTACCATTCTCTTCATACAGCATATTCACGGGGGGTTTCGGTGTTAATCCGTAGAAACTTAAATTGGGAATTAATTAGAAAAAGGGTAGATGATGAGGGGAGATTTGTTTTTTTATATGGGAGACTAGAAAATTAAAGATGTGCATTAGCATTTGTATATATACCCCCGCCTTTCTCATCCGCGGTCCTTCTTAAACTATTTGATTTTTGTGTGAGTTGCGGAGAATGCCCTGTGTTTGCCATGGGGGATATGAACTGCATCCTAGATGAGAGGTTAGACAGATGGAGGGCAAGCGGGAGTAAAGGAGAGGTGGGTTGCACCCCCCTGGCGAAAGTATGTAATGAACTGGGACTCAGCGATATTTGGAGGATTTACAAACCTCAAAAGAAAGAATATTCATGTTGGAACAAGACCTGTCAGACTATGTCCAGAATAGATATATGTCTGGGAAATGACTCTATTTTAAATAAGGGGATAAAAATACATTGTTGGGTTAGATGTCTGTCGGACCATGCGGCTCTAGAAGTACTGATAAAAACAGAGGAAGAGGTAAGAGATGGGTTTCAGAAAATGAAAGGGGTATTCCAGGCCAAAACTTTTTTTTATATATCAACTGGCTCCGGAAAGTTAAACAGATTTGTAAATTACTTCTATAAAGACCTGTAAAGCTTACCTAAAAGGGGAAATAATAAGAGCAATAAAGTGGGAAAAAAAGAGTTTAAATCAAAAGAGGAGGGCTTAATAAGTAATCTTAGGGATACAGAGAAGGAATATACACAAAATTCATCAGAAGAGAGTAAGGAAAAATTAAATAAGCTACAAAATGAATTTAATGAATATATGTTGGAAAAGAGTAAAAATAAATTGATTTTTCAAGGCCAGCAAAGATTTGTACAGGCAGGGAAGCCTAACAAGTATTTGATGGCAATTGTCTTAAATCGACACACTAAGCAAAGAATTTCTGAGATAAGGAATAAAGAAGGAGATTGGTGTATAGAAAAAAAGGAAATAATAAGGGAATTTAGAGAATATTATGAGTTATTATATAGATCTGAATATAATAAGGAAAGAAAGGAAACGCTAAATTATTTGGACCAAATGGAACCCCCTAGACTCCCCGAAATGGAAACACAAACCTTAGATGCTCCATTAACTAGAATAGAATTGAATAAAGCTCTAGATCAGATAAGGGGTAATACAACACCTGGAAGCGATGGACTACCCTTTGAGGTATATAGAAGGTTTGGCGGAATTTTGATCCCGGCATTACATAGAGTGATTGAGACCAGCATGGTGACCGGGAAATTACCGGACTCTATGTGGGAAGCAGTTATAATATTGATCCTGAAAGAGGGAAAAGATAAAGAGGATATGGAGTCATATAGACCCATATCGTTAATAAATACGGATATCAAGATTTTCGCCAAAGCATTAGCCATTAGATTACAGAGTAATATCACAGAGTTAATTCAGGAAGATCAGTGCGGGTACATCCCGGGAAGAATGGCCCCACACAATATATATATAGAGTCCTTACGAATATAGATATGGGAAAATTACAGGGTGGGGAATCCTGTCACTAAGGCTTTCGACAGGGTGTAGTGGGAGTTCTTGTGGGCAGTATTAGAAAAATGCGGCTTTGGGAAAACATATATAGACATGATCCGACTGTTATACTCCGAACCTAAAGCAAGAGTGTCGATCAATGGGAAATTATCGGAGCAATTTTCGCCCTCAAGAGGCACCAGACAGGGATGCCCTCTCTCCCCCTTGCTGTTTGCTATGAGCATGGAACCTTTGGCTATTAAGATCAGAGAGGCGGGTTTGGTGCAAGGGGGAGAGAGGACAAAATATCCTTATATGCAGACGATATCCTGCTTTTTTTGGAAAAACAGTTGGATCTGACCGGAGTGATGGAGATTATCAAGGAATATGGAAGTTTTTCAGGGTTAGAAATAAACTGGTCCAAATCAGTACTCCTTCCATTGGGGGAGAATAATATATTCATAGAAAACGAAATAAAAATATTAAAAAAAGACGAGCATTTTAAATACTTAGGTATACAAATCTCAGGTAAATCATTATAAATTAAACCTAGAATCCTTAATAAAGATCATTATAAATTAAACCTAGAACCCTTAACCCCTTAACGACGCAGGACGTATATTCACGTCGCATCATATCGCGTCGGTCCCGGCGCTAATCAACGGCCGGGACCCGCGGCTAATACCACACATCGCCGATCGCGGCGATGTGTGGTATTAACCCTTTAAAAGCGGCGGTCAAAGCTGACCGCCGCTTCTAAAGTGAAACTGAAAGTATCCCGGCTGCTCAGTCGGGCTGTTCGGGACCGCCGCGGTGAAATCACGGCGTCCCGAACAGCTGATCGGACACCGGGAGGGCTCTTACCTGCCTCCTCGGTGTCCGATCGACGAATGACTGCTCCGTGCCTGAGATCCAGGCAGGAGCAGTCAAGCGCCGATAATGCTGATCACAGGCGTGTTAATACACGCCTGTGATCAGGATGAGAGATCAGTGTGTGCAGTGTTAATAAAGGTCATTTAACCCCTTCCCTAATAAAAGTTTGAATCACCCCCCTTTTCCCATAAAAAAATAAAACAGTGTAAAAAAATTAATAAATAAACATATGTGGTATCGCCGCGTGCGTAAATGTCCGAACTATAAAAATATATCATTAATTAAGCCTTACGGTCAATGGCGTACGCGCAAAAAAATTCCAAAGTCCAAAAAAGCGTATTTTGGTCACTTTTTATAACATAAAAAAATGAATAAAAAGTGATCAAAAAGTCCGATCAAAACAAAAATCATACCGATAAAAACTTCAGATCACGGTCCTCATACCGCCCCACACGTGGAAAAATAAAAAAGTTATAGGGGTCAGAAGATGACATTTTTAAACGTATAAATTTTCCTGCATGTAGTTATGATTTTTTCCAGAAGTGCGACAAAATCAAACCTATATAAGTAGGGTATTATTTTAACCATATGGACCTACAAAATAATGATAAGGTGTAATTTTTACCGAAATATGCACTGCGTAGAAACGGAAGCCCCCAAAAGTTACAAAATGGCGTTTTATTTTCGATTTTGACGCACAATTATTTTTTTTTCCGTTTCGCCGTGCATCTTTGGGTAAAATGACTAATGTCACTGCAAAGTAGAATTGGCGACGCAAAAAATAAGCCATAATATGGATTTTTAGGCGGAAAATTGAAAGGGTTATGATTTTTAAAAGGTAAGGAGGAAAAAACGAAAGTGCAAAAACGGAAAAACCCTGAGTCCTTAAGGGGTTAATAAAGAACATGGAAAAGAAAATTAAAATATGGTGCGATTTCAAGATTTCTAAAGCAGACAGAATGATATTAATTAAAACGATGATGTTGCCGAAAATATTATACCTATGTAGTGCATCACCCATTTGGTGTGATTAAATTCTTTTTTAAAAGAATGCTGTCAATCTTCAATGCTTTGATATGGGGCCGAAGAAGGGTGAGGATTAAGATAGAATATTTATGTCTACCCAGAAGAGAAGGGGGAATGGCATTTCCGGACGTCAAAAAGTATTTTTTAGCCGCCCAATTATACTTTATTAGGGACTGGAGGAGATCTCATATGATTGAGTATTTGATGGAAAGATGTAGAGGATCATATGATGATATTTACCAGTTACTGGAGTCAGGGCAATAAGAAGAGAAAGGATGGAAAAGCTGTATAACAATAGCTGCCTTGAAAAAATTTTTTTTATAAAATATTGTATTATTCTTTTTTGTAATATGCGGTGGTAATAAAAAAAATAAATAAAAAAAAAAGAAGAAGAATGAGCATGTTCATTCTTCAAGCGGAATCCGCTAGCAGAAATCAATAGAAGTCAATGGTAAAAAAATATTCCGCCCGACATCATTTTTGCGAGGAATTTGTATGGAATTTGTACGGAATTTGCGTGGAATTCGCACGGAAATGGCTGAAAAACCCTTGACTTCTTTCTCCCCCATTTCCGCGCGCAATTCCGCGCTAATTCAGTGCAAATTCCGTGCAAATTCTGTGCGAATTTCGCGCTAAAATACAATTCTTTTTTCCGACCGTAAATTTTTCGGCGTGAATTCCTCTTGATTTACTCCGTGTGAACGCACCCTTAGAATCACTGCCGCACAGCGTCTGAATGTGGCAGCAGGAAGACCATATGGCGTCACAATTTAAGAGATTAAAGATTTTAAAGTAATTTTAATTTTATTTAATTATCATTCTGGTGAGCATCGAGCTGGTGGAACCCCGACTGTTTTACTCTGTGTGGAACTGTGAATGTTTCATTTAATCAGTTATGGTTCATTGTTATCGCTCCAACCTGTTTCATGGGATTCTTGTGGTAATTCCAGAGGTAATATATGATGACGACCATGGGGCCTCAGTCTTGAAAAAATTACATAGATTTTTTATTTATTTAAATAGATGTTTAATAGATTCAAATAAATCATAAACACCTAGTAATTGTTACGCCTAGCGCTCCGGGTCCCCGCTCCTCCCCGGAGCGCTCACGGCGTCTCTCTCCCTGCAGCGCCCCGGTCAGTCCCGCTGACCGAGAGCGCTGCACTGTCATGGCCGTCGGGGATGCGATTCGCACAGCGGGACGCGCCCGCTCGCGAATCGCATCCCAGGTCACTTACCCGTCCCGGTCCCCTGCTGTCATGTGCTGGCGCGCGCGGCTCCGCTCTCTAGGGCGCGCGCGCGCCAGCTCTCTGAGACTTAAAGGGCCAGTGCACCAATGATTGGTGCCTGGCCCAATTAGCTTAATTGGCTTCCACCTGCTCCCAGACTATATCTGCTCACTGCCCCTGCACTCCCTTGCCGGATCTTGTTGCCTTGTGCCAGTGAAAGCGTTTAGTGTTGTCCAAGCCTGTGTTACCTGAACTTTTGCTATCCATCTTGACTACGAACCTTGCCGCCTGCCCCGACCTTCTGCTACGTCTGACCTTGCCTCTGCCTAGTCCTTCTGTACCACGCCTTCTCAGCAGTCAGCGAGGTTGAGCCGTTGCTAGTGGATACGACCTGGTTGCTACTGCCGCAGCAAGACCATCCCGCTTTGCGGCGGGCTCTGGTGAACACCAGTAGCCTCTTAGAACCGGTCCACTAGCACGGTCCACGCCAATCCCTCGCTGACACAGAGGATCCACTACCTGTAAGCCGAATCGTGACAGTAATGTGTTTAATGGTGTGCATAAAACGTAACTTTTACTTGTTTATCAGATAAAATATCAAACTTAAACTGTGTATTTGTGTACAAAAATTACCATTGCCAATAAAATTGCAAGGGATTATGGCTGTATAGTGGATGGCCAAGGTGGGCTCTGCTTGGCTCTGCCAGCCCAACTGTGCCTCCTAAACAACAAATTCTCCCAACCAAATAAAAACCGCCGACGCATTTCTACCAGCACCCAGGCTGGTGTCATCAGGGAGGTAACAACATTGGTCAAAACATATAAAATGTAATAACAGTGTATCCATATAGATCCAGGTTCGGGGTTGCTGCAAAAAAAGGCTGACCCTAACTATTGTGACGTCAGGTATTCATATCATTAGCCTGTAAAAAAAAATGCAGCTCAATCACTATAGATCCCTATAGATGAATGATTCCCCAGAATCTCGTAGTTCAGGTCCACCTAAAGAAAAAACACAAATACCAATACCCCAATCAGTATTGACCTGTAAGAGAAACGTAGGGAGCTACAAGAGTTCCCTAGTCTTACTTACTGTTTACGGTATCAGACGGGAATAATGCAGAACCTGCTGTGGCGCAGGGAGCCGGAGATACTCCGCTAGCTATTTCAAGCGAGATGCCGGCGTCTGACATCACTTCCTGTCAGTCAGCCGGATATACGCTCGCAAACAGTACGCGTCAAGCATGACGCGCCCAGGAGGCGTAGTCTACCAGCCGGCATATCAAACAGTTGCGGGCGCATAGTTAGTTAAGTGATGCTTTAGTCAAATTGCACTGATTTTGGCAGATTTAACTACATGTTCAACAGAATAGTTAGAGATTATGTAAGGATGTACATTTTGAAATAAAATAACATTCTATATCAATGAGATCAAAACAGGGATGTAAATTAGAGACAGAGGGTAACCACATATGTCTGTAACTGCACTCATGGATTGTTATAGAGGAGCATGAATTTAGAATGGTTAAACCATATATTTATCACATTTAGGGGAGACTGTATCCAACCGGTGTATCCATCAGCACTCTCTTTGGAGCAACAATCTATCGGTACTGCCTCCCCTTTGTGAGAGTGAGATTTGATCCACTCCCACAAATTGTACTGAGGACAGATTACCATCATGTTTTTGGTTAATATAGGTCGCTAGGGGGTTCTCTCTCCTATTTCTGATATCCCCCTCGTGTTCCAACACTCTTCTCCTCAGTAAGCGCTGACTTCCGGGTTCGGCGCCGGGACATGTGGGACGCGGGTCCCTTAACAGGCTACCAAGCGAGTTGATTTTCATTGGTGACTGTACTCCATGTCCCGCCCTGCTTGTAATCTCTTGATATCATGCACCTGCAGCACTTTATTGTATTGTATGCACTAATGTACTTTTCACTTATTGAGCATATATGATTGTTCCGGATATGTACATGCACTGGCACTTTGTACTATATGCTGTATTTTGTACTACATTATCATGTATCTTTTAATAACTTTTTTGTAATTTCTTGTTAATTGCTGTAATCAATGCACATGATCAATGTCATTGTATACATCTACCACAGTAGTGCACCCATATTCCTGTACTGAACATGTAGTTAAATCTGCCGAAATCAGTGCAATTTGACTAAAGAATCACTTAACTAACTATGCGCCCGCAATTGTCATGCGTGACGCGCACTGTTTGCGCGCGTATATCCGGCTAACTGACAGGAAGTGATGTCAGACGCCAGCATCTTGCTTGAAATAGCTAGCAGAGCGGAGTATCTCCGGCTCCCTGCGCCACAGCAGGTTCTGCATTATTCCCGTCTGATACCGTAAACAGTAAGTAGGACTGGGGAACTCTTGTAGCTCCCCTACGTTTCTCTTACAGGTCAATACTGATTGGGGTATTGGTATTTGTGTTTTTTCTTTAGGTGGACCTGAACTACGAGATCCTGGGGAATCATTCATCTATAGGGATCTATAGTGATTGAGCTGCACTTTTTTACAGGCTAATGATATGAATACCTGACGTCACAATAGTTAGGGTCAGCCTTTTTTTGCAGCAACCCCGAACCTGGATCTATATGGATACACTGGTATTACATTTTATATGTTTTGACCAATGTTGTTACCTCCCTGATGACACCAGCCTGAGTGCTGGTAGAAACGCGTCGGCGGTCTTTATTTGGTTGGGAGAATTTGTTATTTAGGAGGCACAGTTGGGCTGGCAGGGCCAAGCAGAGCCCACCTTGGCCATCCACTATGCAGCCATAATCCCTTGCAATTTTATTGGCAATGGTAATTTTTGTACACAAATACATAGTTTAAGTTTGATATTTTACCTGATAAACAAGTAAAAGTTACGTTTTATGCACACCCTTAAACACATTACTAGGTGTTTATGATTTATTTGATTTATATGCTGGGTGACCCTTATATGATTGAGTTGGTCTTGACGCAGGACTCCATCTATTTGCGCCTTTTTGATTACTTGTTTAATAGATTCACAAATTTTATGTGCCAGCAGAATGAGGAAATCCTTTGGCGGCACAATGACATAGCCTGGTAATTGATCTAAAAGGAAAGCAGAAGGCGCTCCATGTGCGGGATCAGCAGGTCAGGCCCATAGGGAAAGGGAAACGATCTATCCCACGCCGCTTACCAGAGTTGGTTGTGTGCACACACACACACACAACAATGGGAAGCACCTGTAGATGCTTATGTCCTCATCCGCAGCCCTCCTCAGAGGCAGTAGATAAGCAATTTGACCATGTAGTAGGAGATGTTGGCACTGGATGAAGGAACCAGGAGGAGTGCAGCATAAAATCAAGTTGGGTTTATTAGATGCAACGCGTTTCGCTGCGCATGCGCAGCTTCATCAGGCATAACCTGATAATTGGAATTAGCAAACTTTAAATCCTTTTTTAAGGACCCATTGGAAGGCAAGTCTGGTGCCAGCAGCCGTGGTAATTCCAGCTCCAATGGTGTATAATTGCTTCAGTGTAAACTATGGCAAAGCTCCTAGTTGTATCTTAAACTCGAGCTGGTGGTCTGCCGCGAGCCCAGCTACTGTCTGTCCCAGCCCATGCCTCTCAGCGCACCTCCATGCTCTGAGTGTCTACTTGAAAAGTGAGGGACTGCAGTACCAGCAAATTGGACAGGAGCATATTCAGCTTCTGAGCCATTTCATAAGTGGGCGCATAAAGCTAGAAGTGGCTGCCTTGAAAAAGCTTGTGTTTGTATCTTAAAATCAAGCTGGCGGTCCTCCGCAAGGCGAGCTACCTCCTATTCCAACCTCTGCCTCTCAGCACCATAGGGCCTCAGTCTTGAAACGATTACACCGGTTTTTTTTTATTTTAATTTTGCGTATGACCTCAAAACCCAATATAACAAGGAGTCACATGGCGGCACAGTGACAGAGCCCAGAGGGGACAACAGCCCGACGAGACCATAGGACCTCACAATAGAAAAGATTAAAGATATTTTGTAAAATTTAAATTGAAGATTTAAAATAGATTAAAACTGTAAAAGTTTAATTTAAGGTGCCAACAGCATTAGGAGACCATATAGTGGCAGAATGACACAGCCTGGAATTGGCAGCAGCATGAGGAGACCATAATGTGGCAAAATGACCCAGCCTGGAATTGGCAGCAGCATGAGGAGACCATAATGTGGCAGAATGACCCAGCCTGGAGGTGGCAACAGCCTGATGAGACCATAGGGCCTCACAATTGAAAAGATTAAAGATATTTAAAAACATTTTAATTGAAGATTTAAATTAGATTAAGATACAGTTTCATTAAATGTGCCAGCAGCATGAGGAGACCATAATGTGGCAGAATGACCCAGCCTGGAGGTGGCAACAGCCTGACGAGAGCATAGGGCCTCACAATTAAAAAGATTAAAGATATTTTGGAAAATTTTAATTGAAGATTTAAAATAGATTAAGATAAAGGTTCATTTAATGTGCCAGCAGCATGAGGACACCACATGGCCATGGTGTGTCTGGGTATTTTGTCTCGTCTTCCTCATCACCCTGTAGCTCCACAGCTCCTCCTCTCCTGTCAGATGACTATAAAAACCACCCATTTCACAAAACCTTGCCTGGGCTCCATTGTCCCCTCCAGTTCATCCCACACAGGGCTCATGTGGCCTCGAGATGTAGGCCCAAGGTTTAGAGTGCCCTGACCAGCTATAGTTTCCAACACGTGTTGTAGGATATGGAGCAATGGAATGACAATGTTCATCCCATAATCCTGGCGAATGACTAATAATGTGGCTTCCTCAAAGGGCCTGAGTGAATGGCAGGTGTCACGTATGAGCTGCCACTGGTTGACATTGAAGTTACACAGGGGAGTCCCCCTATCCCCTTGTATCATCAAGTAATCGGTGATGGCTTTTCTCTATTCGTACAGTCGGTCCAACATATGGAGGGTGGAATTCCAACATGTGGAAACGTTGCAAATCAGACTATTTTGGGGGATACCGTTTGGACGCTGCAGCTCAAGGAGGGTGTGCTTTGCTGTGTACGAGTGGCTGAAGTTTCCTTCCCATTGTTAGGATGTCTTGCAGATCACATGTAAACACGAGTGCAATGTAGGGCACATGCCTGATGAAGCTGCTTTCCCGCAACGAAACACGTTGCATCTTGGGAAATAAACTACATCAATTTTATCTGATCTCCATTCCTTTTGTATCCTGTGCCACGTGGAGCCTGCGTTCTTCTTGAAGCCAGATCGTTTGAATGCAGGGCGCATGGCTCAGGCTTCCTTGAGGCAGCACAGACAAGATGTTCTTCCCGTTGTCGTTCACCATGGTTCCCATTTCCAGTTTTCGTGGAGTAAGCCATGATTCGATTTCTTGATGAACCACTTTTAGCAGTTTCTCCCCTGTGTGACTCTGTTCACCAAGGCAAACCATGTGAAGAACAGCGTGACACCACCGTGCTCTACACACATGGTATGCTGAAGGGGCACTGAGACTTGTCCGTGCAGTGGAGGCTGAGGATACGTGGAGGATGAGGAAGCAGAGTCGCACACTGTCACAGGACCTACAGCCTGAGAGCGTGGAGGCAGAAGCGGCATGACCTGTTAAAGTTGCTGGTGTGCCTGTGCAGAAACTCCCTGACCGTAGTTACAGCTCCACACATTGATGCTGCCGTGCACTTTGGTACACACCGACAGGCTCAAGGACTGACCCACCTTCTCTTCCACAAAATTGTGCAGGGCTGGTAGTGCCTTCATTGCAAAGAAAGACGGCTTGGGACTCTCCACCTCGGCTAGGCACAAGCCATCAGTTCTCTGAAAGGTGCAGAGTCCACCACTTGAAAAGGAAGGGACTGCATCACCGGCAACTTGGACAGGAGCACATTCAGCTTCTGCGCTGTTGAATGAGTGGGCGCATACTGTTCCCTTCGGCGGAAGTGGTGGAGCCTTGGTTAGCTGAAAAAGGGAACAGCGTGCCACTGGGTGACCACCACATCGGAGCTACGGTTCTCCCAGGCCGATTTATGGTAACGCTGCATATGTTGACGCAGGGCCGTGGTGCCAATATTGGGACCCTGACCACGCTTTACCTTTTGCTGGCACATTTTGCATGTGGCCAGGTTAACATCCTCTAGATGCTTGATGAAAAACTGCCACACCGCCAAGTAGCTGATTTTCCCACCATCACACAGGGGAGAAACTGCTAAAAGTCGTTCATCAAGAAACAGTCCACTCTGACTGACTGCTTCTGCCGCCAACTCCAGGAACCCCTGTTCCACTACCTCCCGGGAAGGTAGGCTGCCGCTAAGCAGGTGGTCTATCCCTTGCACGTTTGGCTCCAGACTTTCCACTTCTGTCACCATGCTAACTGTCAACCATGCTACCACCTTGCTGGCTCAGCTGCTGCCTCATGGGCAGCCTGCAACCCTCTTCTTCTAATGATGATGAAGCCCCTTCTGCACCCGGCTCCCAAGTGCAATCGGCTTCATCATCATCGAGTTGTGTCTGAACGTCACTGATGTCCCCCTCAGGTTCCTCAACCGCATCTGCTTCAGGAGCCTGAACGCTCGCAACACCACCTCCCACACCACTCTCCTCATTACTACTTCCCCGCCTAGTGGAGGAAGCGATGGATGTCTCCTAAATTCTAGGCTGGGCAGTAGCTGCTGACTGTCCTCTAGTAGATCGTCCTCAATAAATAGTGGAGCTGAACCCACAGCGTAAGATACTTCTGTGGGGAGGGAAAAGCATAGGACAGAGGCAATGGGAGAACAGGGACTGGTCCCAGGCCATGCCAACTGAGGGTTGTGTCTGAGGAACCCACTGACTGTTGAGTGGGGGTGTCAGATGCCACTTGTAAAGAAGTGGATGCCCGTGTTAAGCAATTGATGACGGCAGATGGGTTGTTGGTCAAGACATGACCACTAGCTGATAAAGGGAGCTCAGTCCTCTCACTGCGACTCCTGCTGCCACTCGTGCCCAGTCTGCTGCGACATCTGCCTAGTGAATTTAGGCCTCTGCCACTCCTCTGTGCACATCCTGGCACTTCTCTGTCTGACATACTTAGTGCGTATTTGAGGAGAGTACAATACGCTCCACTATGCTTAAAGGACAACTGCAGCGGTATGACACTTATGCCCTATCCACAGGATAGGTAATAAGTGTTTGATTGCTGGGGGTCCGACCCCTGGGACCCCCGGAGATCTCCCTAAAGGGGCGCCGCCATTAGCGCTCATGGTGAGCGCTAATGCACGTAGCGTCGACCTAGAGGTCGACTGTGACGCCCCGTCTCCTACCCGTCCCCATACAGTTCTATGGGGGAGGCGGGGAGGCACGAACGCTGCCTCCCCGCCCTCCCATAGAGATGTATGGAGGAGGCGTGCCGGCTGCAAAGTCATGCTGCGGCCAGCATGCCCCCTGCACGGGACAGCCGTGGCCCCGTACAGGAGATCACAGGGGGTCCCTCCGCGGTCAAACACTTATCCCCTATCCTGTGGATAGGGGATGAGTGTTAATCACGCTGCAGATGTCCTTTAAAACAGTATTTGTCTACAACACCAGCAGGTGTGTACTTTTGGCTTGCCTTTCACAGTATCTAGGCCCCTAAGACTTTAACAGGAACAAAATGGCACACCACTTAGATGTACGTATGTGGTATGCATTTAAGAGGGGAGTACAATGCGCTCTAGTACGATTAAAACAGTATTTATCTACAACACCGGCAGGTTTGTACTTTTGGATGGCCTTTCACAGTATCTAGGCCTTAAGATGTTAACAGGAACAAAATGGTACACCACTTAGATGTATGTATGTGGTATGCACTTATGTGGGAAGGACAATGCACTCCAGTACGCTTAAAACAGTATTTGTGAACAACACCAGCAGGTGTGTACTTTTGCCTGGCCTTTTACAGTATCTAGGCCCTTAAGACTTTAACAGGAACAAATTGGTACACAGGTTACACTTAATAGAGGACAATATGCTTTTAGTTCTCTGCTCACCCTAACTGGCTGGCTACTATTTGCTTTTCAGTTGTTGTACACACCAGTGCTGCAGCACACAGTCGCTGTGTACTACAGCCAAAATTGCACTTTCTCTTCCCTTCCCTATCAGTGCTTCTAGGCTGGATTTGGGCTTGAGGTGAATCACTGCTGTAAAAATGCTTGTCTGTGCAACACACACTGCTGTCTGTCCCTCTCTCTCTGTAATAGAACGCTGATGTGACTGGCCGCAAGATGGCTGCCGATTACCGTATATAGGGTTGTGAAATTACAGGGGTGACTGGCTGCTGACAGGCTGCATGTGATTCAGTGTCATCCCGCCGACCCTTGTTCCCGCCTTCCCAGGATTCCTTGTCCCATGTCCTCACATGTAGATCCGCTATTTTAGATTCCCGGCCCCTGGAGCCTGGACCGCACTATATAGAGTTCAATGAAGGAATTTGCGCAATCAAATCGCGGCAATATTCGCATTTGTTACTGTTACGCCGAGCGCTCCGGGTCCCTGCTCCTCCCCGGAGCGCTCGCGGCGTCTCTCTCTCTGCAGCGCCCCGGTCAGACCCGCTGACCGGGAGCACTGCACTGACATTGCCGGCGGGGATGCAATTCGCATAGAGGGACGCGTCCGCTCGCGAATCGCATCCCAAGTCACTTACCCGTCCCGGTCCCCGGCTGTCATGTTCTGGCGCGCGCGGCTCCGCTCTGTAGGATTTAAAGGGCCAGTGCACCAATGATTGGTGCCTGGTCCAATCAGCCTAATTAGCATCCACCTGCTCCCTGTCTATATTACCTCACTTCCCCTGCACTTCCTCGCCGGATCTTGTTGCCTCGTGCCAGTGAAAGCGTTTAGTGTTGTCCAAAGCCTGTGTTCCAGATCTCCTGCTATCCTTATTGACTACGAACCTTGCCGCCTGCCCCGACCTTCTGCTACGTCTGACCTTGCCTCTGCCTAGTCCTTCTGTCCCACGCCTTCTCAGCAGTCAGCGAGGTTGAGCCGCTGACCGGGAGCGCTGCACTGACATTGCCGGCGGGGATGCGATTCGCATAGCGGGACGCGCCCGCTCGCGAATCGCATCCCAAGTCACTTACCCGTCCCGGTCCCCGGCTGTCATGTTCTGGTGCGCGCGGCTCTGTTCTCTAGGGCGCGCGCGTGCCAGCTCTCTAAGATTTAAAGGGCCAGTGCACCAATGATTGGTGCCTGGCCCAATCAGCCTAATTAGCTTCCACCTGCTCCCTGTCTATATTACCTCACTTCCCCTGCACTTCCTCTCCGGATCTTGTTGCCTTGTGCCAGTGAAAGCATTTAGTATTGTCCAAAGCCTGTGTTCCAGATCTCCTGCTATCCTTATTGACTACGAACATTGCCGCCTGCCCGACCTTCTGCTACCTCTGACCTTGCCTCTGCCTAGTCCTTCTGTCCCACGCCTTCTCAGCAGTCAGCGAGGTTGAGCCGTTGCCGGTGGATATGACCTGGTTGCTACCGCCGCAGCAAGACCATCCCGCTTGGCGGCGGGCTCTGGTGAAAATCAGTAGCAACCCTAGAACCGGTCCACCGACACGGTCCACGCCAATCCCTCGCTGACACAGAGGATCCACATCCAGCCTGCCGAATCCTAACAGTTACGAATTGAATTTTTCCTGAAATTCAGAGCTAATTTGGATTCATCAGATTCTATTCGCTCATCCCTGATTGGCACCCCTGAAATTTTTCTAGAAAATTAAGTATTTCTCACAGAAAAGGATTGCAGTATCATGTTTTGCTATACACATGTTTATTCCCTTTGTGTGTTTTGGAACTTAACCATAAAAGGGAGGAAAAAAAGCTAATTGGACTCCTGGGGTATGAGGCGTGCTCAGCAGGTGACATCGGGCTTATGTCCGGCATTAACCCTTTAGATGCGGCAATCAAACTTGATTGCCAAGTCAAAAATGAAAGTAAACATTGCTGATTTGCTCATTGGAGCTGTTCTGGACCGAGGAGGTGATATCGCGGCATCCCGAACAGCTTGCAGGATGCGAGGAGGATCCCTACCTGCCTCCTCCCTGTCTGATCGCCGAATGACTGCTCCATGCCTGATAACATGCGATGACACTGATCAATGCCATGCTATTGCATGGCAGTGATCGGTGTAGGAAATCAGTGTGTGCAATGTTATAGTCCCCTAAAGTGTCAATAAATATGATTTAAAGGAGTTCTCTAAGCTAAAACTTTTAACCCCCGCTGTGCCCGGGCTGTAAAACTATACATAATAACCTTTCACTTACGTGCCTATGATCCCCCGTTGATCCGATATCGCCGTCCCGTTCTCCGGTCCCGGTCTCTTCAACTTCCTGCGGGTCGGTGACTTCACTCTGTGCTCAGGCCGCTGATAGGCTGAGCGCAGAGTGAAGTCACCAACCCGCATGAAGTGGAAGAGACCGGGACCGGAGAACGGAACAGCGATATCGGAACAACGGGGGATTGTAGGCAGGTAAGTGAAAGGTTATTATGTATAGTTTTACAGCCCAGGCACAGCTGGGGTTAAAAGTTGTAGCTTAGAAAACTCCCTTAACCCTTTCCCTAAAAAAAGTTTGAATCACCCCCCTTTTCCCATTTAAAAAAAGCGTGTAAATAAAAATAAATATAAACACATGTGGTATCGCCACGTGCGTAAATGTACGAACTATAAAAAATATATTGTTAATTAAACCGCACGGTCAATGGTGTATACGTCAAACAAAATTCCAAAATTTTGGTACCGATGAAAACTGGTAACGTTGAAAAAATGGTACCGATGAAAACTTCAGATCACTGAGCAAAAATAAACCCTCATACATCCCTTATGCGGAGAAATAAAAAGTTATAGGGGTCAGAATAGGACCTTAAGGACGCAGGGTTTTCCCGTTTTTGCATTTTTATTTTTTCCTCATCACCTTCAATTTTGCACATAAAATTCCATATTATGGCTTATTTTTTGAGCCACCAATTCTACTTTGCAGTGACATTAGTCATTTTACCCAAAAATCCACGGCGAAACAGAAAGAAAATTCATTGTGCGACAAAATTGAAGAAAAAATGTCATTTTGTAATTTTGGGGGCTTCCGTTTCTACGCAGTGCATTATTTGGTTAAAATAACACCATATCTTTATTCTGTAGGTCCATACGGTTAAAATGATACCCTACTCATATAGGTTGGATACTGTCGTTCTTCGGAAAAAAATCATAACTACATGCAGGAAAATTTATATGTTAAAAATTCTCATCTTCTAACCAATATAACTTTTTTATTTTTCCGCGTACGGGCAGTTATGAGGGCTCATTTTTTGTGCCGTTTTCTGAAGTTTTTATCGATACCATTTTTGTATTGATCGGACGTTTTGATCGCTTTTTATTCATTTTTTCATGATATAAAAGTGACCAAAAATACACTATTTTGGACTTTGGAATTTTTTTTGCGCGTACGCCATTGACCGTGCGGTTTAA
The DNA here is from genome assembly GCF_029499605.1 of Hyla sarda. Classification (NCBI taxonomy): domain Eukaryota; kingdom Metazoa; phylum Chordata; class Amphibia; order Anura; family Hylidae; genus Hyla; species Hyla sarda. Next base: position 366,429,000 of record NC_079191.1, read on the forward strand.
TTAATGATATATTTTTATAGTTTGGACATTTTTGCACGCGGAAATACCACATATGTTTATTTTTATATACACAGGTTTTTTTTTTTATGGGAAAAGGGGGGGGATTCAAACTTTTATTAGGGAAGGGGTTAAATGGCCTTTGTTAACTTTTTTTTCACTTTTTTTTTTCAGTGCTATAGCTCCCTTAGGGAGCTATAGCACTGCACACACTGATCTCCTATGCTGATCCCTGCAAAGCCATAGCTTTGCACGGATCAGTCAGATAGGGGCTTGATTGCTCATCTACGATCGGACACCGCAGAGTCAGGTAAGGAGACCTCCGCCTGCGCTCCGACTGAGCTGCAGGGAAGCGTTTACTTTCATTTTTAGACGCGGCGATCAACTTTGATCACCGCATCTGAAGGGCACAATGATCGATGCCACGCGCTGTTAGCCCAGGGTCCCGGCTATGATTAGCAGCCGGGACCGACCCGGTGTGATGCGGGGGTCACGGCGTGACCCCATTTTAAACACCGGGACCGGGCATAGGGTGAACAGGTACGCCCTATGCCCTTAAGGAGTTAAACTTATTTTTGTGCATGTAGTTATGATTTTTTTCCAGAAGTAAAACAAAATCAAACCTATATAAGTAGGCTATCATTTTAATTATATGGACCTACAGAATAAAGATAAGGTGTCATTTTATAAAAAAAAATGCACTGCGTAGAAACTGATGCCCCCAACAGTTACAAAATGGCTTTTATTTTCAATTTTGTCACACAATGATTTTTTTCATGTTTCGCTGTAGACTTTTGGGTTAAATGACTGATGTCATTGCAAAGTAGAAGTGGTAGTGCAAAAAAAAAAAAAGCCCTCATATGAATCTGTAGGTGCAAAATTTAAAGGGTTATTATTTTTAAAAGGTGAGGAGGAAAAAAGTACAAAAATGGAAAAACCCTGAGTCCTTAAGGGGATAAACTCACCTGGGGCAAATAACAGGTTTGGGCAATACCACACCTGAAAGCAGATAAAAATGAGAGAAGTTCACTTAGTATTTGCATTGTGTGTCTGTGTGTGCCACACTAAGCATGGACAACAGAAAGAGGAGAAGAGAACTGTCTGAGGACTTGAGAACCAAAATTGTGGAAAAATATCAACAATCTCGAGGTTACAAATCCATCTCTAGAGATCTAGATTTGCCTTTGTCCACAGTGCGCAACATTATCAAGAAGTTTGCAACCCATGGCATTGTAGCTAGTCTCCCGGGGCAAGGATGGAAGAGAAAAATTGATGAAAGGTGTCAACGAAGGATAGTCCAGATGGTGGATAAGCAGCCCCAAACAAGCTCCAAAGATATTCAAGCTGTACTGCAGGCTCAGGGAGCATGAGTGTCAACGCAAACTGTCCGTCAACATGTAAATGAAATGAAATGCTATGGCAAGAGAACCAGAAGTACCCCACTGCTGACACAGAGAAATAAAAAAGCAAGACTACATTTTGCCCAAATCAACTTGAGTAAGCCAAAATCCTTCTGAGAAAACTTCTGAGGGTTGTTTTGCTGCCTCTGCCACTGGGTGCATTGAATGTGTGCAAGGCATCATGAAATCTGAAAATTGCCAACAGATTTTGGGTCGCACTGTACAGCCCAGAAAGCTGGCTTTGCATCCGAGATCTTGGGTCTTCCAGCAGGACAATGACCCTAAACATACGTCAAAAAGTATCCAGAAATGGATGGCAACAAAGTGCTGGAAAGTTCTGAATTGGCAAGGAATTAGTCCAGATCTAAATCCCATTGAACCCCTGTGGAGAGATCTCCAAATTGCTGTTGGGAAAAGGCACCCTTCCAATAAGAGAGACCTGGAGCAGTTTGCAAAGGAAGAGTGGTCCAACATTCCGGCTGAGAGGTATAAGAAGCTTATTGATGGTTATAGGAAGTGACTGATTTCAGTTATTTTTTCCAAAGAGTGTGCAACCAAATAATAAAGGGATATTCCAGGAATTTTTTTATTTGACTATGCTACAGGAGCTATAAAGTTAGTGTAGTTCATAATATAGTGTCTGAACCTGTGTGTTACGGTTTTCTCACAATTCTTCTGTGATTTTCACCCTAATATTTATTTTAACAGCATACAAAATGACTGATGTCTCAGATTTTTCCTAGGTTGAAATGCGGCCAAGCCCTGACTCACTAGTCAGCTGATGACAGGGAGCCTGTCTGCTTCAATAGGTAGAGGGATCACTTGGTGGAAGAGAGATCAATCTACAACTAATGCAACAGCTGTAGTCACCCTGATTCAAAACCACAGGTCTTTGAATGGATGCAGCTCATTTATGTTTCAATGGGTGGGGTGGCTGATGTGTGGGAGGGAGAAAAATGGAATTGTGGGATTTGTAGTCAAAAAAAGAAAAGTCAAACAGGAAATACCAGTTCACAAAAAGCTAGCCACAGTGTTATGGTAATCTCACAACATAGCCATTTAGCCCCAAGACAAGCGCAGATCCTTCCTAAGCATGTCCATTACTGTCTGCCAGGTACGTACTAAAATCACCTTATGGTGGATAGCCCCTTTAAGTTAAGTGTGCCAATAATTTTGGCCAGCCCATTTTTGGAGTTTGGTGTGGCATTATGTCCAATTTGCTTTTTTTCCTCCCTTTTTTGGTTTAGTTCCAATAAACACAAAGCGAATAAACATGTGTATAGCAAAACATGTGTTACTGCAATCCTTTTCTGTGAGAAATACTTAATTTTCTAGAAAAATTTTCAGGGGTGCCAATATTTACGGCCATGACTGGACTTTACCATATCTAACTTATCTCAAGTGTATTAGGTATATGTAAGAGAAAAAGTTCAGGAATAGTCTGCAATTCAGATATCAAATAAAATAAAAATTAAAGGGAATCTGTCAGTTGTATTTGGCATTAAGTGCTGCAGACATCATTGCATAGCTGTTAGGGTATAAAATAAAAATTGTACCTTTCCTGGATCTGATGGTGGTTGCCAAACTTTTAAAATCTCTTATTTCTCAGCCTCCTCATACCCCACTTATGTACAGGGCTCAGCTTACAATCAAGGGTTGTCTGGGAGTCGAGGGGGAGAAAATAGGTGGGCCATGATGTTGATGAAAAGCTCAGCTCTGCCCAAAGCTGTAGCTAGCTCTTTTTGCTCCTGAAGCGAGAACAGAAAATTGGGTCCCCCTCCCATTTTGGCTTGGGGCATCCCTTGGGGAAAAAAAATTAGCGGGACACCCTTACCGAATTATTTTTGATTTGTTGGCTATATGTAGGACCCAGGGATGTGCACATACATTTTGGAGGGCAGGGGCTCAAGTAAAAAAGAGAGCACTTCTCATAATTTAAAAAATGTCTGCCAGACTTAATGGGCAGATGTGCTGCAGCCCAGGGATACAGTGGACTCCCGCCAGGCCTCCTCAACATTCCTAGCCCCCATAAAAGTTGGTGTTTTTGTAAAATAAAGTCAAGAACAGTATCTATGAAGGTCTGCCATGTGTATATACACTTTGGCTGTGCTACCAGTCTTATTTGCAGAAAACATGTGACAGCTGCACTATAATATACTGTATTATAGAGGAGATTCATCAAAACCTGTGCAGAGAAAGAGCAGTGCAGTCGCCCGTAGCAACCAATCAGATTGTTTCTTTCATTTTGCAGAGGGCTTTTCCTCTGCAAAGGTTTAAATAAATCTCCCCCTATATGCCCCGGTCTGACCTCTATATGACAGAATGTGCACTGTACCCAGCCTCACCCAGCACCCATCCCCAATCACCCAGCACCCATCCCCAATCACCCAGCACCCATCCCCAATCACCCATCCCCAATCCCCCATCACCCATCCCCAATCACCCAGCACCCATCACCAATCACCCAGCACCCATCACCAATCACCCAGCACCCATCCCCAATTACCCAGCACCAATCACCCAGCACCCACCTTATGCAGGAATCTCCACACAGCTCTGGTTCTTACACTGAAGAGATGGACACCACACTAATATATGCTTACATGCTACAAAGAATGGAGAAAAAAGAATTATAAATATACAAAGACGGCCAGGCATAGCACAGCATACAGGATGGAGGCAGGGAAGTCCGCCTCCATTGCGCACAAGACTGAATTTGCATACTAGCAATGTGGGGCAATATCTAGAAAAAGGCTGGTCCACATTTAGTAAGTATAACATTATCTTCCTCCTGTTCTCCTGCACTGTAACCTAGTGTATTGGGTTTAATGCGAGTAAACAGCCTGCCTGTTTCTCTTTAATTATATACCTTACCCCCCCCCCCTTAATGATCTATATACTGTGCCACCATTCAAATTAATCTATTAATTCCCTATATACTGTGCTTCCATTAATTAACTATATACAGTAACCCCCCGACCTTCGATGGCCCCGACATATGATAAAATCGACATACGATGGCCTCTCAGAGGCCATCGCATGTCGATGTCAGCATCGACATACGATGCTTTTATATGTCGGGGCCATCGCATTAACTGCTATCCTACAGCGCAAAATGCTTAAGCTGCTGTCGGATAGCAGTGTAATGTTCCCCAGCAGGTTCACTTACCTATTCCCGATGCTCCGGGTCCACTTCGCGATCCTCCGGTGTCTTGCGCATCTTCTCCAGGGTCCGGGCCTTGCTTTCCGGCGTCGTTATTACGTCACTACGCACGCCGCGCCGGCGCAGCAGCGTAATAACGTCACCAGAAAGCGAGGCCCGGACCCTGCAGAAGATGCGCAAGACACCGGAGGATCGCGAAGAAGACACCGGTGCAGTGGGACAGCATCTGGAGCCCCTGAAACAGCAGCGGGAGCGGTGAGGACCTGGTGCGGACCTGGTGCGGAGCGGCGGGGACAGGTGAGTACAGCTTCCTATACTTTACATTGCACGGATCCCTCAGCATACGATGGATTCGACAAACGATGGGTTGTTTGGAACGAATTACCATCGTATGTTGAGGGACCACTGTACTGTGCCACTGTTATTTAACTATACTGTGCCACCATTAAGGATCTATACACAGTGCCAGAATACATAAAAATATAATGTTCCAATATAAATAAAATATATTCTGTGCTTCCATAAATTCTCTATATAATGTGCTTACATTCCTCTATTAATTCCCTAATAATGTGCTTCATACAATACATACAAGCACATAACATAAAGACACATACAGTACATAAGAAATATACACACTTATATAGAGACACTTTAACACATACATACAACATGGAATATATACTAAAAGATATAGCCAACATGCACATCATACATTCAGGTTCACACATACATTCACTCACAGATATATATATATATATAGGGGAATATGTAAAGCAGCTCATTACACAACCTTTTCAGGTAGTGTTCCCTGGAATCAGCTTAGCTCCTGTTAAGGAATATAAAAAGCTGAACAGGATATATGCCAAGCCAGACTACTCCCCAAAAGGGAAGTTTCGACCCATCTGCAGACAGCTGTTTCGGGGTTGTTGCCCCTCGTCAGTACAGAGCAGGGTGATCTGGCTTGGCTGTGGTGAGAGGCCTGAGGCTTTAAAAGGGGTCAGTACTTTCCTCAGGGAGAGGACACCTCTTCAGGTGTAACGGAGATTCAGGTTAGGCCATTTAGCACTCCGCAGGCATTCTGGGTAGGGGAATATGTAAAGCAGCTCATTACACAACCTTTTCAGGTAGTGTTCCCTGGTATCAGCTTAGCTCCTGTTAAGGAATATAAAAAGCTGAACAGGATATATGCCCAGCCAGACTACTCCCCAAAAGGGAAGTTTCGACCCATCTGCAGACAGCTGTTTTTGATTGAAAGAGCTTTATTTTCCGTTCAGTCATTACAAGTCGTACAATAAATTACAGTCACACAAAGCATGATAGTACAATACACAGCAAAGGTTCCCTAAGCTATACATCGCACACCATGCTACTCTAACATTCAGCTCAATCCTGCAATAGAAAGGCACAAGAGATCAAACAAAAACCAAATAATACAATCTGTGATCGGGGTAGGGGTGTGGGCGACTATGTGGGGGTAGGGAGGGGGCAGATCACAGGGCCAAACTGTTGGGCTGTATCTTCAGGGAGACATGGGAGAAGGAGAGGGGTCTTCACTACTCCTCTTCCTCATCAACGGCCGAGCTGTCCAAGATGGAATAGTCTCTAAGCAGGTTCTTGATGAACCTGCGGCAGTCCCGGACGGACATGTTTTCCCTGTTGATCACGAGGCGGTTCCTGGCAAGCCACACTGCGTCCTTAAAACAGTTCATAAGGCGCCAGGCCTCCACGTCGTGGGTCCCAGGGAACAGGCCGTAAAGCACCGAATGGTCCGATAGGCAGCTCCTGGGCACTGAGTCTCTGAGTTCATGTTCTAGGGCGTCCAACAGACCCTGTGCAAAGGGGCACTGCCAAAACACGTGGAAAGATGTTTCCTCCACTTAGGGGCAACGGGGGCAGTACCGGGTCTTGCACAGGTTGCGGGCATGCATGAATGACCTGAGAGAGAGACCTCCCATGACGGCCATCCACGACAAGTCCTTGTGTCCATTGGTAAGCCGCTTTGAGGCCACATTGTTCCAAACTGTCTCTGCAGTGGCTGCGGGGAGTCCCGGAACCAGCTCGGTCAAGTCCTTAGCTCGGATGAGCTTGTGGATTGTCTTCGGCTTCCATAGGTCGGGTTTCAGTCCTTCCAGCTGGTGCTCCCTCACAAACCGGACAACATCCCCATAGAACCAGGGAGTGTTCCAGTTGTAAGGGATGGAGCTGTCCCACTTGTCCCAGCCCAGCTGTCTCCAGAGGGGCATGAGAAGCAAGCGAGACATGGACCTGCCCGCTGAGCCAGTCTTTTCAACAAGAGTCCGCTGCACCGTGACACATGCAAAGGAGGCCCTCAGCAGAGCGGGGATGTCGGGTATTCCCTTCCCACCCTTGCGGGGTTCCTTGTACATCACGGTCCTCTTGACTCTGTCCATTTTGCCCCAGACGAAGCCAAACACTGTCCGGGTGATGGCCTTGCAAACGGTGGTATGGGGAGGCCAGGCCTGTGCGGTATATTGGAGCACAGGCAAAACTTCACTCCGCAGGACAAGTGCCTTGCCATCGTGAGCTTTCTGGAGCTCCACAGTCCGATCTTCGAGTTTATCCTTCCTAGTCGGTCTTGCCAAGACTTAAGGGCCGCTCCTTCCTTCCCGAACCAGACTCCAAGAATTTGAATGAAGTCCGGCTTAACAGTAAAGGGGAAGGGGGCGGAAGAAGCCAGGTGCCATTCCCCGAAGAGCATGGCCTCCGACTTCCAGCAGTTGACTTTTGCCCCCGAAGCTCTGCCGAAGTCCTCGCAGGTCTGGACGAGTGCAGTCACCGAACGCTGGTCAGCGCAGAAGACGGTCACGTCGTCCATGTAGAGCGAGCACTTGACCTCGTGGCGATCTGGTCCTGGTGCGGTGATCCCTCTGATCTCTCCATTCTGCCGGATAGTCTCAGCGAAGAGCTCTATAACACAAACAAAAAGGAGAGGTGAAAGAGGGCAGCCTTGTCTAACCCCTGAAAGAATAGAAAAGGGGTCAGTCTTCCAGCCGTTCACCAACACCGTGCTGTAAATGTCAAAATACATAACGTTAACAAAAGAGCAAAACATCTTCCCCAGACCCAGCCTGCGCAAAACCCTGTCCATGAATGCGTGGGAGACACGGTCGAACGCCTTCTCCTGATCTAAGCTGACCAGGGCGGCGCGGCCCCCGCGGTCCTGGATGTAATGGACCGTGTCTCTCACAAGGGCAAGGCTGTCGGCAATCCTGCGGCCAGGAATGCTGCAGGTTCGGTACGGATGGACGATCTGCTCCATGACAGGTTTCAGCCTGTTGGCCAGCACCTTGGCGAGGATCTTGTAGTCCACGTTCAGGAGAGAGATGGGACGCCAGTTTTTCAGGTCACATCTCTCCCCCTTCCGCTTATACAAGATCGTGATCATCCCTTCCCTCAACGACGGAGGCATTCTGCCCCCCACCACCATCTCCTCGTACACCTCCAACAGGTCCGGACAGATCAGGTCACCCAGCGCTACGTAGAGCTCGGCCGGGAGACCGTCACTGCCCGGGGTCCTGCTGGGCTTAAAGGATTTAGCGGCAGAGAGCAGCTCCCCCACCGTCAAGGGATCGTCCATAGCCGCCGCACCTGCGGGATCAACAACGTTAGTGACACCTGACAGGAACCTCTCGGCGGCTTCGGGGTCGGATGACTTGGGGGCGTAGAGGTTGCTGTAGAAGTCGTGGACGACCCCCATCACTTCCTCCTTGCCGCTCCTCATGTGTCTGGTCTCATCTCGTAGCTCAGTCAGGGGCGTGTGGCCGGCATGGAGCTTCCTGAAAAAGAAAGAGTTACATTTCTCACCCTTCTCCAGGTTCTCCACCTTGGAACGAAAGACGATTCGCTTGGATTCCTCCTCAAAGTGCCTTTTCAAGCTCTTTTTGGTCTCCTCCAGCTCCTCCCTGACGTCCCAGCCACACTGGAGCAGGTCCTGCAGGGACCGCAGCTCGCGCTGCAGTTTCCTCAAGTCCCACTTCTTCGCACACGCCTGTTGTCTGCCTTTTGCCTGAAAGAAACAACGGAATTCGACTTTAACATATTCCCACCAATCGCTGATGCACTTGAACAGACATTTGTCATTTCGCCATACAAGGTACGCATCCCTAAGTTCCTCCATGACCTCCCTCTGCTCCAACAGGGCACAATTCAACTTCCAGGAGCCTGGGCCAGGTGGGAATCCATGGCCCAGAGTCCCCCGGAATCGAATGGCCCTGTGATCAGAGAAGAAGCAGGGGACCATAGAGTACGACACCTTTCTGACTGCTCTCGAAGTGAAGATGAAGTCTATCCGAGAACGGAGCGAGCCATCGGGGCGGCTCCACGTATAGTTTACGGAGCCGTTCCCGACGGACCCAACAACGTCCTGCAAGGATGCCTCCGTCACCATCTCAATCAGCAGTTTAGACATCACGTCCAGGTTGGCGGATGTGCCAGAACTGCGCCCGTCCACCTCAATGGGGCAGTTGAAGTCACCACCCAACACTACTGCCCTAGTGGTGGCGAGTTCAGCCCGCAGGGCCTGGAGAACCTCCAGTCGGACATCCCTCTCAGGGGAGGCATACACGTTGATGAGCCGCACGGGCTCACCCGCCCAGGAACCGTCTGCGACAAGAAGTCTGCCACAGACGAGCTCCCGGACGGAATCAAGTGCAAAGTTACCTCCCCTGATCAGGATGGCCACCCCCGCGGACCTATTGTCGCCCCCACCAGACCAGTAGGAAGGGCCGTGAGGCCACTGCCTGGCCAGATGGTTGTAAGACCTAGAAGCAGACAAAGCACATTCCTGCAACATGTAAACATCACACCTCTGGGAATCTAAGAACGTAAGAACAGTCTGAAATCTAAACCAAGCTCTAATACTCCTCACATTAATGCAGAAGATGTTGAGATCAGCCATGGGGATAAAAAGAGAGGTTAGTTCTGATACTAGTTACCAGTCTGGTCGGACGGGTCCTCTTCTCTGGCTCGTGTGGCTTCTCGTAGCGCCCTTCCAAGAACTCGTCGTAGACCGTGTTGGACGGAGTGTCCAGGATTTTCTTGACCTCTGGGTCCTGCAGCAGCTCCTCCATAGATTGAGCTTGGACTGGCTCTGCTTGGACCTGCTCCACTTGGGCCTGCTCCATCACCTCCTCTCCTTCTGAAGCTTCAAGGCTCTCGCAGACCTGCTCCATCTCCTCCTCCTCATCTGAAGCTTGAGGGGTCTCGCAGGTCTCGATTATCTTTCTTTTGTGGGACTCTTCTGATGCGTTGTCCCTTTCTTTCCTCTTCCTCTGTATGGTACCTGGGGGAGGAATCACAGGAAAGTCCTCCGAAGGGCGGGCACCAGCAGCTGGAGGGGGGTTAGGTGCTGCTTGGCCAGGAGAGAAAGGAGGCTGGGTGGGGCGGGGGGCAGGAGAGAGCGCCCGGGCAGGGGAGGACGGGGCAGGGGTGGGCCGGGCAGGGGAGGACGGGGCAGGGGTGGGCCGGGCAGGGGAGGACGGGGCAGGGGTGGGCCGGGGTGGGGTACGGGGGGCAGGGGTGGGGCAGGATGGGGCAGGGGTGGGACGGGATGGGGCAGGAGGGGCAGGGGTGGGACGGGATGGGGCAGGGGTGGGGCGGGATGGGGCAGGGGTGGGGCGGGAGGGGCAGGAGATGGGGCGGGAGGGGCAGGAGATGGGGCGGGAGACAGCTGTTTCGGGGTTGTTGCCCCTCGTCAGTACAGAGCAGGGTGATCTGGCTTGGCTGTGGTGAGAGGCCTGAGGCTTTAAAAGGGGTCAGTACTTTCCTCAGGGAGAGGACACCTCTTCAGGTGTAACGGAGATTCAGGTTAGGCCATTTAGCACTCCGCAGGCATTCTGGGTAGGGGAATATGTAAAGCAGCTCATTACACAACCTTTTCAGGTAGTGTTCAGGTAGTATATATATATATGTATATATGTGAATCTATGTATATGTGTGTATATATATGTGAGCAAGTGAATCTATGTATGTGTGTATATATGAGAGCAAGTGAATCTATTTGTGTGTGTGTATATACAGTATATATATATATATATATATATATATATATATACACACACACATACATAGATTCACTTGCTCACATATATACACACTCATACATAGATTAACTTGCTCACATATATAGGCACATACATAGAGATACACACACACACACACATATATACACATCATACAGACACACTGACATACAATCACTCACATATATGCACACTTATACTAAGGCCCCAGCCATCCCTCTCTGCACAGGCACATACATAGAGATATATGCACACACACACATATACACATCATAAAGACACACTGACATACAATCACTCACATATATGCACAGTCACTTATACTAAGGCCCCAGCCATCCCTCTCTGCACAAGCACATGCATAGAGACACACACACACACATATATACATACACATACACTGACATACAATCACTCACATATATATTGTTACGCGGAGCGCTCCGGGTCCCTGCTTCTCCCCGGAGCACTCGCGGCGTTCCTCTCTCTGCAGCGCCCCGGTCAGACCCGCTGACCGGGAGTGCTGCACTGTCACTGCCGGCGGGGATGCGATTCGCATAGCGGGACATGCCCGCTCGCGAATCGCATCCCAAGTCACTCACCTGTCCCGGTCCCCGGCTGTCACGTCCTGGCGCGCGCGGCTCCGCTCCTTAGGTCGCGCGCGCGCCAGCTCTCTATGATTTAAAGGGCCAGTGCACCAATGATTGGTGCCTGGCCCAATCAGTCTGATTAGCTTCCACCTGTGCACCTGTCTATATAACCTCACTTCCCCTTCCCTTCCTTGCCGGATCTTGTTGTCATTGTGCCTTGAGAAAGCGATTACTGTGTTTGCCATAACTGTGTTCCTGACCTCTTGCTATCTCCATTGACTACGAACCTTGCCGCCTGCCTCGACCTTCTGCTACGTCTGACCCTGCCTCTGTCTAGTTCTTCTGTCCCACGCCTTCTCAGCAGTCAGCGAGGTTGAGCCGTTGCCGGTGGATACGACCTGGTTGCTACCGCCGCAGCAAGACCATCCCGCTTTGCGGCGGGCTCTGGTGAATACCAGTAGCAACCTAGAACCGGTCCACCGACACGGTCCACGCCAATCCCTCGCTGACACAGAGGATCAACATCCAGCCTGCTGAATCCTAACAGTAGATGCGGCCATGGATCCCGCTGAGGTGCTGCTGCCAAGTCTTGCTGACCTATCCACTGTGGTCGCCCAGCAATCCCGACAGATCGCCCAACAAGGTCACCAGCTGTCGCAGTTGACCGCCATGCTACAGCAACTACAGCCACTGCTACAGCAGCAACCATCTCCTCCGCCAGCTCCTGCACCTCCTCCGCAGCGAGTAGCCGCTCCTAACCTCCGCTTGTCCCTGCCGGACAAATATGATGTGGACTCTAAACTCTGCCGTGGTTTCCTGTCTCAATGTTCCCTACATTTGGAGATGTTGTCGGACCAATTTCCTACAGAACGGTCGAAGGTGGCTTTCGTGTTTAGTCTCCTGTCTGGGAAGGCCCTGTCATGGGCCACACCGCTCTGGGACCGCGATGATCCTGTCACTGCCACTGTACAGTCCTTCTTCGCTGAGGTTCGCAGTGTCTTCGAGGAACCAGCCCGAGCTTATTCTGCCGAAACTGCCTTGCTGAACTTGGTCCAGGGAAATTCTTCTGTAGGCGAATACGCCATCCAATTTTGTACCCTCGCCTCTGAATTATCTTGGAACAACGAGGCTCTCTGCGCGACCTTTAAAAAAGGCCTATCCAGTAACATCAAAGATGTGCTGGCCGCACGAGAAATTCCTGCCAACCTGCATGAACTTATCCATTTGGCCACCCGCATTGACATGCGTTTTTCTGAAAGACACCAGGAGCTCCGCCCGGAAAAAAACCTTGATCTCTGGTCACCTCTCACACAGTATCCTTTGCAATCTACCCCTGTGCCTCCCGCCGAGGAGGCTATGCAAGTGGATCGGTCTTGCCTGACCCATGAAGAGAGGACTCGCCGCAGAGATAAAAATTTATGTCTGTACTGCGCTAGTACCGAACATTTCTTGGTGGATTGCCCTATTCGTCCTCCACGTCTGGGAAACGCACGCACCCAGCTCACGTGGGAGTGGCGTCTCTTGGTCTGAAGTCTGCTTCTCCACGTCTCACTGTGCCCATACGGATTTCTCCTTCTGCCAACTCCTCCTTCTCAGCTGTGGACTTCTTGGACTCTGGTTCTGCGGGAAAATTTATTTTGGCCTCTTTTGTTAATAAGTTCAACATCCCTGTGACCCGTCTCGCCAAGCCGCTCTACATTTCCTCGGTTAACAGAGTAAAATTGGACTGCACTGTGCGTTACCGCACAGATCCCCTGCTCATGAGCATTGGACTGCATCACGAAAAAATTTAACTTTTTGTTTTGTCCAACTGCACCTCTGAAGTCCTCCTCGGTCTGCCATGGCTCCAACGCCACTCTCCTACCCTTGACTGGACCACCGGAGAGATCAAGAGCTGGGGTGCTTCTTGCCACAAAAAAATGCCTCACGTCTGCTCCCAGTCCCGTCAGTCAAACCTCAGTGTCTCCTCCTATACCTGGTCTCCCCAAGGCCTATCAGGACTATGCCGAGGTTTTTTGCAATAAACGAGCAGAGATTTTGCCTCTTCATAGCCCCCGTCCTGGTAACACTCTGCCCCGTGCCAAGCTTCACCCTCTGCCCCCGCTCCCCATTCCCACTCCTTCTGAACTGCCTGCCGTTGATGAGTATACCCAGGACTTCTCTGTCTACCAGAAGGAAACTCTACAATCGCTCCCAATGTCCTCGTCCCATGTTGAGCGACAACCGGACAAAAAGAGGGGGAGACCTAAGGGGGGGTACTGTTACGCGGAGCGCTCCGGGTCCCTGCTCCTCCTCGGAGCGCTGGCGGCGTTCCTTTCTCTGCAGCACCCCGGTCAGACCCGCTGACCGGGAGTGCTGCACTGTCACTGCCGGCGGGGATGCGATTCGCATAGCGGGACGCGCCCGCTCGCGAATTGCATCCCAAGTCACTCACCTGTCCCGGTCCCCGGCTGTCACATCCTGGCACGCGCGGCTCCGCTCCTTACGGCGCACGCGCGCCAGCTCTCTAAGATTTAAAGGGCCAGTACACCAATGATTGGTGCCTGGCCCAATAAGTCTGATTAGCTTCCACCTGTGCACCTGTCTATATAACCTCACTTCCCCTTCCCTTCCTTGCCGGATCTTGTTGCCATGGTGCCTTGAGAAAGCGTTTACTGTGTTTGCCATAACTGTTTTCCTGACCTCTTGCTATCTCCATTGACTACGAACCTTGCCACCTGCCTCGACCTTCTGCTACGTCTGACCCTGCCTCTGTCTAGTCCTTCTGTCCCACGCCTTCTCAGCAGTCAGCGAGGTTGAGCCGTAGCCGGTGGATACGACCTGGTTGATACCGCCGCAGTAAGACCATCCCGCTTTCGGCGGGCTCTGGTGAATACCAGTAGCAACCTAGAACCGGTCCACCGACACGATCCACGCAAATCCCTCGCTGACACAGAGGATCCACATCCAGCCTGCCGAATCCTAACATATATTTACAGTTACTTACAGTAACCAACCCCTCTGCATAGACTAAAGTTTCTGGCCGGGACATGCTGTGGGCGGGGCTTCTCTCTGCCTCCTCTTCTCCTGTCTCCTCCGTGTGTAGAGGAGCAGAGAAATAGCTGATAATGACAGGGTGAGTGGTGCCCCCTTCCTGCAGGGAGGGCACAGCACCCTCCATTAAACCCCATACAACTCCCCAGCAACGGATCCTTTTTACTGCACCTGTCACCCTGAGTCTGTAGCTCCTTTTGTGAGGGCACTTTAGGGGCATGTGAGGAAAAGAGCAGGGGCTCAAGCCCCCTTTTACCCCTATGTGTGCACGTCCCTGGTAGGACCCCCTGTAGGTAGATAGTTTGCACCCCTTTAACAGGTATAGATGAGTACAGGGGTGAATAGGTGCAGAGAAATGACAGAGGGGTGTACATGGGTGAAAGAGGGGTAACAGAGGGGTGTGTGGTAATGGGGTGTGATGAGGGCAGATTAGGTTATCCAAGGGGCAGATGGCATTAACATCTTGTATTCGTGATGCCAGGGCGTGGTTTATCTTTGATACCACCTGAAGGTATACCGCTAGATCCTGGGCTAGGCACAGGGGCAATAATGACTCCGACTCCAAGTTACGGATAACGGTAGCTTTAATGAGGGTAGACAGAAAGTAAAGTCTATACAGTTCAGCCAGGGCCCATGGAGGTGACCAGTGACCTTAAGGGCTTGCTTGGACTTGTAGTAGGACTGGACAATTTAATGCAGACCACGCTGACTTGACTGATTACTGACAAAGCTATGACTGTAGCTTACTTGCAATTGACTGTGGCTGCAGACTTGACTTGAGGCCTCCGATGACTCCAGACACACTCTAGGACTTGACTGTACTGCAACTCAGCAGGAAGCATAAGAGCGTGAAGAGACTCCCCCCAGGGCTTTTATAGACACCCTTAGGTCACATGGTCACTGATACCTCCTGGGTAACAATCACATGACAACTGATGATAACATGTTAACCTTTCTTAAAGTAATAACACTTCTATTTACATTACACAGTATAACACATGCAGAAATATATAAACACAAGGGGACAGGTGTAAGGGGGGCCCAGGGGACACTGTAGGGAGGCTGCCTGATAGAGCAGCAAGGATACGGGGTAACAACTCCCGTACTGGGCCACCTGGAGGACGGACGACTGGAAGTGGCCACTGGGGCCTAGACTGACAGTTCCTGGGGCATTATTATCGAATGACCTTCACAGGTCTGAATATGAAGCATAACTGGGGACAAGTCCATGTAGCACTTTGATGAAAATGTCCATACATGCTCCTTGTGATAATGGGACATAAACATGTGGGATTCATTACCCTTATAACTGCACTTCTAACACATTTAAGACACTTGAACACATTTTGATGTGGATTGGGCTCTCTACCCAATGCTTTAGCTGCTGGGGCCCATTGGCACTAGCTACTTCTCCCCAGAACTCAATATATACTTTTATACTATAAAACAATGTTACCTTTACATACTGCACTTAGTCTCTCTACGTGCCTTACTTTTCAGGGGAGTTCTCTGGCCAGTAGAATACCCTGTACACGTGGACAGGAGAAAGGATTAGACTTATACACATTTGACATTTGTGGACAGGGAATATTCATTTTAACGACAGTCCCAATTTATGCACAATACACTATGTACGTCACTGGATTAGTTATATATAACTAACATTAGCATTTGACTATGCTAGGCTGACTGAAATAGATTACATACTATACTGACAGCTTTTAGAGGGTACTATTATTTACGGTACCTAGCTGATATTTTTCCCGGCAGTGAGGTAGACGCTATGCTTCTACTGACCTGGTCAGGATACCTACTATATAAATTGCCATGAACAAAAGACACTGTACACTTGGACATTTTTATACAAATACGTTATATACATTTTGTTATAGCCAGGGGTCAAGTCCTGGGGAAAAAAGTGAGGGAACTAACCCAAGATTTCCACTCAAGGGCTGGTTCTGCAGGACTCCTGCTAATGGGAATGGTGTTCCTGCTGTGGAAAAAGTGCAGGAACTTAGTTCCCACGTGTTCCTGCAGGACTTGAGCCCTGGTTATAGCACACCATAATATTATGGTATATAAACATGTGCTTTCACTTGTGCAAAAATATAGACAAAAATATATTACTCTAACACTATATACATATTTGCCTAGTACCGCTCCACAGTTCTGGTATGTTTTGAGTTCTCAGTAAAGGATCACGGCTAAAATCTGTAACAACAAAAGTACTTCATAATGCAAAGTTAGTGACAAATAGCAGAATTATCACTTGTAGACTCTTCAGCCTTGCCATCCTAGCCTCACCTGTCGGACTGCTTCTGAGGTTGGGACATGTAATGGGGTCCACGGGACTGTGCCCCTCTAATGGACTCACTCGGGTGTTCCAGTTCACCCGGGACAAGGTAGAGTCGGCAATGGTGGGGCTGATGGTGACCACCATTTGCACCGAATCAGCTTGGGCCACTGGGGGAACAGCAGTTGGTGCCTGTTGGGCCGGCCAAACCTCCTCTGGGGGAATAGGCCAAGGCACCTCAGTTGGTGCCCGCTGATTAGTCCAAACCTCCTTAACCACAGGATTAGGCCTGGGCACTTCTGTAGATGACTGTGGTAGAAACTTTGGTGCCATGACAGGCACTTCGGGCAAGTAGACTTCTTCTTTCTGAATGGTACCTCTGACTTTAGATGGCAGCATCCCAGTCGTCCAATGGCAACTGGGACGCTGCCAACGGAATCTGAGTTGGATTCTTCGGACGGGTCACTGCAGCCGCCGATTCTCCTGTCATACTCTGTACAGGAGTATACTCCACGATCTCCCCGCTCTCTAGAGAATGCAGTGATGGGGGCAGATAGTCTTTCTGCACTACCCGACAATTGACCAAGATGGTCCCACCATGACGACAATCCATAAGGGTGCCAAACCCCCGCACTTTGTCAAATTTTAACAACCATGGCTCTGCGGCGTTCCAGGGGTGGCTCTCCCTCTTGGGGATGTTCCAGCTTTCTAATGTACAGGGCTTCTAATGCTTTAGTGTCCTTGTGCTGCGCCTGTCGCA
Organism: Hyla sarda; assembly: GCF_029499605.1. Classification (NCBI taxonomy): domain Eukaryota; kingdom Metazoa; phylum Chordata; class Amphibia; order Anura; family Hylidae; genus Hyla; species Hyla sarda. The sequence goes on from NC_079191.1 coordinate 366,446,280, forward strand.
TCTCATATGGCAGCAGCTTCGGCCCATATCTTTCCACCCTTTGGGCCCTCAGCCCTTCTACAATCTCGGCCACCTGGGCTTCTCCACGGGCCCTCTCGGACTGGGTAATCGGAACTGGGGGATGGGACTTCCCTGACAGGGGAAGAAGGTGCTCCCTCATAAATTCTATCAGTCCAGGCACATCGCCAAACAACCACTTAGGTAACGGTGGGGACCAGCAGATTTCTGGACCTGGGGGTTTGCTCTGGGCTAGGGGTAGAAGAAGGGGTAGGGAAAGTGTCATTCAGCCACAATATGGTCTCTTCATGCTGCTGGGACATTACCTAAACATTTTTATGGTAGCACTAGCTACCATGAATCTTCTATTTAAATTTGAAAATTCATCTTTTTATCTTAGGGATTGTGAGGCCCTATGGCTTCCTCATGCTGCTGCCAACTCCAGGCTGTGTCATTCAGAAACTATATGGTCTCCTCTTGCTGCCGCCAATTCCAGGCTGTGTCATTCTGCCAGATTATGGTCTCCTCATGCTGCTGCCACCTCTAGGCTCTGTCATTGTGCCACCATGTGACATGTGACTCCTTGTTGGATTTGGTCTTTTCTAACCACACATTTTATTATTAAATCTTAAATTTCAAAAAATCGATAGAGCGATAACAATGAACAATAACTGATTAAATGAAACATTCGCACTTTCACAGTCAGGGGGGCGCTGAGAGGCAGGGGAGGGAACAGGTGGTATCTCGCCTGGCGGAGGACTGCCAGCTTAATGCTCACCAGAATGGGTACTCAACAAGTTTAAATAAATTTGAATTAAATAAAATATAAATTACATAAAAATTGTCTTCATTCTATACAATTTTGATGCCATATGGTATCCCTGCTGCCACATCCAGACACTCAGCGGCACTGATTCTAATAGCGATTCCTGTAAACTGCATGTCATAATGAATAACAGTATTATTTCACTAACCCAGCACATACCCTATGCGTGTTACAGCAAGGCAAAATGTTCTACACCCCTATTGAGGCTCTCTGTAGGCCAAAAATAGCTGTTTTTAATAGAGATTCACCGCAAATAAATTCAGACCAAACCAAATTTTTTCGGAAAATTCGGCGAATCAGCTGAATCAAATTTTTCAAAAATTCGCTCATCTCTATTAGCAACAAATTCAGCTGACAGGCTCATAAAATGATGGTACATTTTTTTGTTTAGGACCCTGAAACCGGTCACTAGTACTGTTGACCCCAAATTTGTGGGAAGGGAAAATTATGTGTATTGGAACACCAATTAATTCAGAAATTACATAATAATAAAGGTAAAAATTCTTGCTTCTATATTAGAGCCAAATGCTCCCACTTTCCAATTAAAGGGAATAACCTGTAATTTACAATGTGCACATAAAACAAATACCTTAATGTTTTAATCTGTTGGACTTCTCCTGTGTTGCACATCCCACTGCCCCAAACCATTCGACTGACTGACTGACATTCCTAGTTTTATAAGTGCCTTGAAAGCTAATTTCTTTAAAGAATCCAATGTCATAGTATACAACCAATTCATAGCATTACCTGGCCGTAGATGACTCCACTTCATTCTGTCATCAACTACCATAGTTACTGTTGTCTGGGAGATGGGTTCATGTGTTTTTGTAAATATTCCCCACTGCAGAATTTGATTTACATAAATAAAGATTATTATTATATTTATGGTTATTAATATGTGCTTTTAATAGTAGATTACACAGACTCCTTTTACTGAAATAATTCTGCTGGCTTGTCTGCAAGAATTTACATGAAATATTTCAGATCTAGATTTATCATGGTAATTGGACTATGTGTCTGAGGTGATGGGGATGCTTGCCCTTCTTAAGTATAATTTTAATATAAGTCATGTCTCCTGAAGATTCCCATCTGTTGCCATCATAAAATCATTAAACAGTTTCATCCGTCCATCAATTCATCCTAACTTCTATAAAATTAATTAACAAGCACATCAGGATCTGGATCTATTCCTTATTGCCGAAATACTTCCTTACTGCACCCAATACTTCTCTAAAGAGCAAATTTCATTATTATTTACAAAAAGTATATATATATATATATATATATATATATATATATATATATAATATATTGCATTTTTTGGTCAATATGTGCCATGCTCAGACTGATATTAAATGCCCCATATTGGTCTATTGTGCAATAAACTGCTTTCATCTGTGAGTTATGTTGGGTATTTCTGTACGAGGTGCTAGACAATTCCCCTTTAAACAAACCATTGCAGAACAAATTGGTTAAGTAGAAGACTTATCTACACACAACAGTCGTACAACACATTTGATGGCTACAATTTACATTAAAATGTACTGTTCTACAATTGGTAAAAGCCTTAAGTGGCTAGTGAATGCTTTTGTCTTTAATATTGGTAAATATGTCTTTCTTCTGTATGTATGATTTTGTGTATTTTGCCTAGTTTAGCTGATGCTGCAAGGTATCACATGGGTTAAGAGTTAGGTCCCCTTTAAGTGTAAAGCACATGTCAAGTGCAGTCAAGTTGGAGTCTATAAAATACCCTGTTCGCGGGTCCTGAGCTGAGTATGAGTTGAGAGCGAGAAGAGAACCAAAGGGAGACAAAGCTGTTTGTCTTCTAGCCTATTCCATGCTGACAGGATGTCCACTAGAATCAAAAGGGAGCTTTGAGGAGAAGTGATTCAAGGGCCTGATAGCAAACAAAGAAAAGCAGACATTCATTGTTTGCCTTTAGGTGCTGCTCTGGTTAGGCAGACCAATCACAAGTCTGGGGGTACCCATATGGATGCCCCAGCAGAAATTTCCTTCCTTGGTATAGTATCCTGGCCTACAGTCCTTAAGTTACCTTAGCTTCCCCCCCCTGAGAAGACCCTGCTTTAGTGAGTACAATAGAGGATTGTGCTAAAGAGCCCCACAAGTCATAGAGTCAAAGGATAGGTCAGGCTATACTCTATATAGGGACTAAATCATGTCCTTGGAGAGACCTGACTGCCAAGTCCAGAACTCCTAAAGCAAGAAAGTCAGTATCCAAGTCAAATTCATTTAGTCACTGAAACACTGTAACAAGCACATCTTTCTGCACAAACTAGAAACCCTTACAGTGTTTACAGCCGGGTAGTTGTGAAATGAACTGTTATTGTTATTTAACATCTGAAATTTTCCAAGTAAAATTTTGTTGAACCTTCTCCTCATTGGCATGTGTCTGTTACTAGTGGGGTACCACAGGGGTCAGTCTTGGGTCCTATTCTATTTAATATATTCATTAATGACCTTGTAGAGGGGTTGAATAGTAAAGTAGCAATCTTTGCATAATAGTGGACAGAGAACTGTTACAAATGGATCTGGATAGGTTGGAGGTTTGGGCTGGGGAGTGTCACACTGATAAATGTAATGTAATGTACATGGGGAGAAAAATCTGGGCTGGGATTATGTATTAAATGGGAGAATACTTGGGACGAGTGACATGGAAAAAGGACTTAGGAGTCTTAGTTAATAGTAAATTTAGCTGTAGTGACCAGTGTCGGGCAGCTGCTGCCAAGGCAAATAAAATCATGGGGTGCATCAATAGGGGTATAGATGCCCACGACAAGGAAATAATTCTACCGCTGTACAAATCACTAGTCAGACCACACATAGAATACTGTGTACAGTACTGGGCACCAGTGTACAAGAAAGATATAGTGGAGCTGGAGAGGGTTCAAAGACGGGCAATCAGGGTAATACGGGGAATGGGAGGACTACAGTACACAGAAAGATTATCAGAATTGGGTTATTTAGTTTAGAAAAAAGAAGGCTTAGGGGAGACCTAATAACTATCTATAAATATATCAGGGGACAGTACAGAGATCTCTCCCATGATCTATTTATACCCAGGACTGTATCTATAACAAGGGGGCATCCTCTACATCTAGAGGAAAGAAGGTTTATACACCAGCACAGACGGGGGTTCTTTACTGTAAGAGCAGTGAGACTGGAATTCTCTCCTGGAGGAGGTGGTCATGTGAACTCTGTAAAAGAGTTCAAAGGGGGTCTGGATGCATTTTTGTGGACTAATAACATTGCTGGTTATGTATACTAAATTTATAGGGACAGAACGTTGATCCAGGGATTTATCCTGACTGCCATATTTGGAGTCGGGAAGGAATTTTACCTCTAGTATGAGGGATTTTTGCCTTCCTCTGGATTAATCACTGATTAGGGATAAAGGTTGAACTGGGTGGACTCTGGTCTTTTTTCAACCTTATGAACTATAACTATCTGCACTCATGAACACCAAGCGTCAGGATCACCATTATAGCACACAGTACACTGGGACACGCTCCAAGGGATCCCAGCATCATACCATCAAGTGCAGCCCTCCATTGACAAAAGCTGTACATGCCTGGGTGGGATCAAAGCACAGATGACATCTGAGTAGCACTACAGGTCCCAGTATAACACCCCCAGTATCTCCACAGAAAGACATGGAAATCTTGGTGTTTACAGTACACTATAAGTGGCATTATTTACACTTTTAGTATGCTGCTTATTCCTGGTGGAACACTTGAACATTCTATAACAAAGCTGTTACGGTCCTTCATGTAATTAAACTCTAACTCTGGACAAGTCGATGTTAAGGGGATTCATCACTAGATCAAATGTTCTCCTCTAACCACAGGATAGGGGATTAAAGGGGTACTCTGCCCCTAGACATATTATCCCCTATGTAAAGGATAGGGGATTAGTTGTTTGATCGCAGGGGTCCCACTGCTGGGGAACCCAGTGATCTCCCTGCTGTTTAGAGCGTCGGGTGCAGCGCTGGAAGCTTGTGAATTCATGGCCATGCCCCGCTCATGACGTCATGGCCACACCCTTCAATGCAAGTCTTCAATGCCCCCTCATAGACTTGCATTGAGGGGGCATGGCCTTGACGTCATGAGCAGGGCATGGCCTTGACGTCACGAGCCTCCGGCCTGCATTGCCAGTCATCTGGCACAGAGGGAAGTTCGCTCTGTGCATCGGATGTCTGGGGTGCCGCAGCCAATATCATGGGGGTCCCCAGAGGCAGGACTCTCGCAATCAGACATCTTATACCCTATGCTTTGGATAGGGGATAAGATGTCTAGGGGCAGAGTACCCCTTTAATATCTGATTGGTGGGTGTATAACTGCTGGGACCCCAATGATTCCTAGAATGGAAAAAGTTGCATCCCAGATGAATAGAGTGGCAGTGCACATTCACAGTCCGTGCTCCATATATTCCCTATAGGGCTTCAGAACATTGCTGAGCGCTAAACGCTACAATGTTTTGAAGCACCATAGAGAATGACTAGGGAAATGGCTTTACATGTGCGCTACTGTTCCATTCATTTGAGGGCAGTTAACCAAGGGTCTCTGAATTGGTGGGGGTCCCAGCTGTTATAACCCCACTCATCAACTTTCTATTCCTGTTGGTAGCAGATAACCTAAGATCTTTGGATAACCCACAAAGATCAATAAAACAGACTGTTTATAATGAATGGAGAATGGTCACTCTCCACACCTGGTGATATCACAGAGAACGCCTCAAGCTAACTCCTCCTATGCTTCTGAAATAGTCAGGCTAAACTTCATGACATAGAAAGGCAACCTCTCACAATAAACTTGTTGCTTTTTCTTCCAATGCTCATAGCATATCCAGAGGCTACAGTCTCATGTATGGGTACAGAGTATTCTTCGAATCCCCCGCAGTGCAATCGCATGAGTGAAACGATGTGATTGCACTGCGGGGGTCTTTCTTACCTTCATGCCATGGTATTGACGCTCCTTTAAAGCAGTCTGCCAATATCACTGTACAATGATATTTTATGGCATAGCATTGTACAGTGGAAGAAATTGAAATATTGCTTATAATAGTTCCCTCCCCTCATAAAAATGTTATTCCACCCCCTTCCTATTTAACTAATAAAAAATGGTTAAACAAATAAATATATTTGGTATTGCTGCTTGTGGAATTGTCCAAAGAATAAAAATATAATGATAATGAATGATCCCACATGTTGAACAGCATAAATGTAAAAAAAAAAAAAAAAAAATGCCAGAATTTCAGATTTTTGGTAAAATCATATAACCAGAAAAAATGAATAGAGACGAAATAAAAAGTCAGAACAATCAGAACAATAGTGATAAATTACTGTAAAATATAAATTTTAGACATATTTAGTATTAATTAAAAATGGTGGTGTTTTAATTGTATTAACCCACAGAATAAAGATACATTGTATGTTTCACCATAAAGTGAATAAATTGCAAAAAGTGATTCAAAATAACAGATGGCAAAATAAAAGTTAGGTCTCTTAAAAGGCTAGGATGAAAAAAAACACAAAAATGAAAATTGACTGTGTCCGCTAGTCCAAAACCTATGTCCTTAAGGAGTTAAATAACTCTTTATAGTCTGTATTTTCAAATCACAGTAGATTCCATTCCTACAAAATGTTCATCTTGATATTAAATATTTACAAGTAAGTCCATGCTCGCAAAGTGGTCTAATAACATATTGTCCTATAGGTCAGTGACTAATGTTGTAATGTTAATGGAGTTGAAGTGTGCGGTGCCTCGGGTTGCTCTAATGTAGTTGGGTAATGCATGTTGGTCAAGCACTGAGCAGTAAGTGACTGATTAGCTGCCATGTTGGCAAAGTGACATTAAGTGATAGAGAACAGACTTTAACTTCACATAATTGAGGAAGCCCTAACCAGCTTGATCTCCTGTGATACAGATGATTCTTGTGCAGTGAATTATTACCAACCTTAATATGAATGCTGGTGAGATGGGAATGAGGCAGGGAATGCAAAATCATTGCCTAAATTACAGCTCTGTTCCTTGGATGCATAATATGAGGTCTAGCAGAACTGTTAATTTTCTTGTTGACTCCACATGTGAAAATAGTGATTACCACACACAACATGTGTTCACATCATAAGCTGTTATTATCGGATTTCAGAACAAATAAGGCAACTAGGAGGAAAATATCTAGAATGCTGTGCCAAGCTGGAAATCCATGCAAACTTACAGCTCGCTATAATTTTATCAACCAGGGTTTCTTTTTTCATAGGAAAAAGGTGGAAATGTACCAAGCCCTCCAGTGATGCGTCACATGGTGATGAACTGATTCTGTTGGCCTTGTTCTTAATATCTGCGGCAGTACTCCACAGGCATATCTGTAGGCGATATGTTTGGCACCTAAGGCACTTTGGGCTCATCTTCTCAGCAGGCATTATAGAGGACAAAATTACTTATCTAGAAAGCATTCTGGTAACATCTCAAACATTATTTGGAGGCATCTCTGCCCTGGACTTTGATGGCCTCTCTGGAGAAGTAAATCTGGGATATATTTGGGAGAGACGTAGGTGGAATCCTTGGATAAGGGATTGTGGGGTTAAAGAGACAATGGGGGACATTTATAAAAACCTGCACTGAGGAATAGTTGACCAGTTGCCCACAGCTGACAAAAAAAACTGTCCTTCCTATATGTAGGCTCCAGAAATAAAAAAAAATAAAAATGTACATAAATTAAGGGTTCACAAGAACCAACAATTTAACAAAGAACCTAAAGGTGTGTGAAACACACCAGTATGTGAAGCCCCAAGGAGTAAAACCAACTACAATGTATGGTTAAGAATATTTTACTAAATAATTTATAGAGTATGCATACAAAATCAATCAATAAAAATACATATAAAGGTTTATTTAAAAAAAATAAACCTGAAAAGTCCTGTATGAGTAGGAGAACAGGTAAGTAAATAGATATTACATACATATATAGTGTAGAGACCTGACTCTGCTGTATAAAGTGCTGGGGATATAGAGGTGCAATTACTATGCAAATAAAAGTAAGTGCAAAAAAATTGTGCTAAATCAATCCATAAATAAGATACACTCATGTGATACATACATAAAATAGGAAAAACAAGTGATGTGCAAATGACTGCAAGTACCAGAAAAAATTGCAGCAACAGGAGAATAAGTTACTGTGCTAATAGCAGCAATAACAGTGAAAAGAGCAGCCAGTCTACAGATAGTCAGCTCGTGCAAAGGAGACAGGACTCACCCCAGCCCCACACCACAACTCTGACGCGTTTTGCCAGGAGCGGCTTTATCCAGGAGTGGTGTGGACTGGGATGACCATAGTATTTATATAATACGTGCACCAATAGGAGAATAGGGAACACAACTGATCGGTGGGATAAGATGGAGCGGAGACCATAACACAGGCCGAACGTGACCTCAGACGCCACTGATCGCATAGTCGCGTCACTCTCGATTCCACAAGGGGATTTCGCAGGATTTCGCGAGAACCACTGCTAGTCAGTGTGTTAAATATAGGCCTTCCTGCTCTATATTAAGGCTAAAGGAAAATGGCCGCCATATGTTCAATTGTGCATGCGTGCATCACTGAGGCCACAATCGTAGCGGCTTACAGAAAAATGGCCAACAATTATGTTATATGCAGTAAAACTGACAGGAGGAAAAAGAGAGCTGTAATAAGAAAGTGGACTTGCCATGGTAATATAGGTACATGAGAGGAGACAAGTAATGAGGGAAAATGAAAGAAAAATAATAAAGAGTAATAAATGATTTAATGCTGAAAACAATGTGTCACTGAGTCCTAAAAAGTTGGGAAGGAGAGGCAAGGGAATGGGTGCAGATGTACAGAAGGTTGATGGTGATGATATAGAAAATGTGATCATAAGGTAGAACCATGCAGAATTTATAATATTAAGTGAAGCATGCTGTATAGCATAATTGGTGCAGTATAATGCACTATGACATAATAATACATATAATGACATAGAAAATAGCATAAGAAGGTATAATAGATAACACAAAAATAATCAGAAAAGTTTTCATAATGTGATGAAGATAGTAATAATAATAGAAAAAGTTCACATGCGTATAAGTTCTATGGTGACAAATACCGTATTTATCAGTGTATACCACGCACCGGCCTATAACACGCACACTCATTTTACCAAGGATATTTGGGTAAAAGTTTTTTACCCAAATATCCTTGGCAAAATGAGGGTGCGTGTGTGTGCATGTGTATACCCCGATACACTGTTTCTGACCCCGCAGAAGCCCAGAGGAAAGGCAGGGGGAGAGAGGCCGTCGCTGCCCGCTTCTCTCCCCCTGCATTTCCTGGGGTCTAGAGCCCTGCTGCTTCTCTCCCCCTGGCTATCGGCGCCGCTGCCCCATTGCAGGCACAGCTGCCCCATTGCCTCCCCCATCCCCCGTTATATAATTACCTGTTGCCGGGGTCGGGTCCGCGCTGCTTCTGGCTCTGGTGTGGCGTCTCCTGCGTAGTTGCTAGGCGCAATGACGAGTGACGTCTTCAACGCAACGTCACTCGTCATTGCGCAGCGCATAGCAACAACGCAGGAGACGCCACACCAGAGCCAGAAGCAGCGCGGACCTGACCCCGGCAACAGGTAATTATAAAACCGGGGATGGGGGAGGCAATGGGGCAGAGGCGCCGGCAATGGGGCAGTGGGGCCGATAGCCAGGTCGAGAGAAGCGGCGGCAGCAGGGCTCTAGATCCCAGGAAAGGCAGGGGGAGAAAAGCGGGCAGCGACGGCCTCTCTCCCCCTGCCTTTCTTGGGGGCTTCTGCGGGGTCAGAAAAACCGGGGATGGGGGAGCGGCGCCGGCAGTCTCTGGACCCCAGGATAGGCAGGGGCAGAGAATCGGGCAGCGACGGCAGGTCTCTGGACCTGCAAAAGCCGTTGCAGTTCATTGATTTAAAGCGCCCGCTTTGAATGATTGGACTGCAGCGGCTTATCGGCATATAACACGCAGATAGACTTTAGGCAAAAAATTTTAGCCTAAACAATGCGTGTTATACGCTGATAAATACGGTAAATCATATGGTGACAAGTGATGAAACATACAAAAGAAGTAGTACAATACACATGGTACATTTTTATGGTACTTGCAGTCATTTGCACAATCACTTGTTTTTCTTATTTTATGTATGTCTCACATAAGTGTATCTTATTTATGGATTGATTTAGCACAATTTTTTTGCACTTAGTTTTATTTGCATAGTAATTGCACCTCTATAGCACCAGCACTTTATACAGCAGAGTCAGGTCTCTACACTATACTGTATATTTATGTAATATCTATTTACTTAACTGTTCTACTACTCATACAGTACTTCTCACCCCAGTACTCCTCTACTTTTAATCAATATATTAATTTTTTTTTTATATGTATATTTATTGATTGATGTTGCAGGCATACCCTATAAATTATTAAATAACATTTTCTCAACTATACATTGTAGTTGATTTGACTTCTTGGGGTTTCACACACCTTTAGGTTCTTAGTTGCCCATAGCTACCAACAGGGCTGCCATCAGAAATTACAAAAAAATACCTCAGGGCTCCCTACATCTCTGATGGGACAGTCAGGAGAATGCACAATGATATCAGTGACCTGAGTGACGTCTTCTCTGTTATCTTTTCTTCTTCATCTGGTCCAGAGACCAGGTCTTCCTCCAGATACATCTTCTCTACAGAGTCTGACATCCAGACATCATTGGCTCCTCACTTTGTCAGCAGATCCTCATCCTCTGTATGAAGACAATAATCATTATAACCTTGCCAGAAAGTGTACCCTAAATAAAATACTGCCCCACACTGTACCCTGAGTATAATACTGCTATACACTGTATCCACTAAATATAATCCTGCCACACACTGTACCTTGAATATAATGCTGCCCCACACTGTATCCACTGACTATAATCCTGCCACACATTGTACCCTGAATATAATGCTGCCCCACATGGTACCTAATGAATGTAATCCTGCCACATACGGTACCCTGAATATAATGCTGCCCCACACTGTATCTACTGAATATAATGCTGCCACACACTGTACCCTGAATATAACGCTGCCCCACATGGTATCTACTGAATATAATCCTGCCACACACTGTACCCTGAATATAATGCTGCCCCACACTGTATCTACTGAATATAATCCTGCCACACATTGTACCCTGAATATAATGCTGCCCCACATGGCATCTACTGAATATAATCCTGCCACACACTGTACCCTGAATATAATGCTGCCCCACACTGTATTCGCTGGATATAATCCTGCCACACACTGTACCCTGAATATAATCCTGCCACACTGTACCCTGAAAATAATGCTGCCCCACACTTTATCCACTGAATATAATCCTGCCACACACTGTACCCTGAATATAATACTGCCATACACTGTACCCACTAAATATAATCCTGCCACACACTGTACCCTGAATATAACGATGCCCCGCACTGTATCTACTGAATATAATCCTGCCACACACTGTACCCTGAATATAATGCTGCCCCACACTGTATCTACTGAATATAATCCTGCCACACACTGTACCCTTAATATAATACTGCCACACACTGTATCTACTGAATATAATCATGCCACAGACCACAGACTGTACCCTGAATCTAATACTGCCACACACTGTATCTACTGAATATAATCCTGCTACACACTGTACCCTGAATATAATACTGCCACACATGAATACACATCATATATACATATACACCTCCTCTTATCCTCATCGTGTCCTCATCACTCCTCATCACCCCACCCCCCGCCCAACCTCTCCTCATCACTATTATAAATACCCCCCGCACCTCTCCTCATCACCCCCATAACCCCCTGCACCTCTCAACACCTTCATAACCCCCCTTGCACCTTTTATCACCCCCCATAACCCCCCCACACACCTCTCCTCACCCCCATAACCCCCCGCACCTCTTATCACCTCCATAACACCTCCCCCCTGCACCTCTTATCACCCACATAACACCCCTCCTGCACCTCTCATCACCATTGTAGTCTCCTAACCACCAAACACCACCCCCCCTCCCGCGCAAGTTCACCTACCTTGCAACGGCATGAGGCAGCTGAGCCTCTGCTGGAGATCATGCGGGGATGTAGGCAGGGACAGGTCAGGTCATTGGAGTAGACGTACGTGCCTGCGTGGGGCATTTCTCTACTCCCATCAGCCCCTGGCCTGTCTGGCCCTGCCATGATTCTTAAGGGGCCTGCACACTAGAAGGAGGTAATTTAATAGAAATGTGTGGGCCCCCCCAAACTATGAGGCCCAGTCATAGTTCTGGCGGGCACCCAGGGGTCAGTGAGTGACAAGCCAATTAAAAAAATAAATAAATAAATAAAAAAGGTCCAGGGACATCTAGGCCCCTGAAGCTCCGGGCCCCATACAGCTGTTGTATTTTATTTTATTTTTTTCAAAAGGGCCTCTGAAAAATGTAAGAAACAATCTGATTGGTTCATATAGGCAACTGGTCAAGTTTTACTCTACACAAGTTTTGATAAATCTCCCCCCAATGAGAAAAAATTGTACAGCGCAGTATATATAAACATGCTTGGCTTAAAACGTACCTGTCATTTCAAAAGAAAAAATTAAAAACCTGCATAATATTTAATGATCTCACTGCTTTTACTGAACCTCTAGGTGTTCCTTTTATTGTGCACATGATGCTATTGCTTATTCTATCTATTTCAGGGGATGCTACTAAGTGGCATCACACACACACACACATTCCCCCTTCCCTTACTTGTCAGGCTAATCAAGGGCCTACTCAAATTCACCTATTTCTCTCTGCTATGCCATGACATAGTGCTAGTTATAGTGTACAGGACTGAACAGAGTGTACGGGGCTACTATAGATGGGATGTGGAAGGGGAAGGGGTTACTGATGCCCTGGCTTTTCCAGGTGCTTTGTGAGCAGAAAGGAATTAAACAGCAGCACAGCAAGGAAGGGGTTACACAAAGCACAAGATGCTGCTGTTGCTGCTCAGATAAAAAGGAAGCCTTGATCTACTTTTCATGAACAGCATAGCAAGAAAGGGGTAACCCTAAGCACTGACCTGCTGCTGCTGCTACTACTGATGTTGCAGGTGCTGAGATGAGAGGGAAACCCTAATCTACATTTTTTGGAAAGTTCAGATCCTCTAGAGCAGTGGTCTCCAAACTGTGGACCTATGGCTGTTGTAAAATGTTGACTCCCAGATGTTGGCTAACTGGGCATGCTGGGAGTTGTACTTTTGCAATAGCTGGCGGTCCACAGTTTGGAAACCTAGGCTCGAGACAATGAAGAAAGCCTCAACTGGCATGCACATCCCCTGGGGTTGTTTTCTTCCTCTCTACACCTATTCTGCACACCACTGCCCCCACTTCCTGTAATCAGTTGATGCATTTCCCCTTACAACTGGCAGTAAGCAGCACATTGCAGAGATGTGAGATTCCTCATGGTTAAGACTTTACAAATGTGTTTCTGAGGTAAGTAGTAGTTTTTCACAAATTGAATAATTTACAAATATGTTATTGATCACTATCAAATAGAGCAAAGATGTTTAGAACGACTTGTTATGTTATGTTTATGTTTAAATTACTTGTAGCACAAAATGAACCTGGTATCAAGGTCCCCTACACAGCAATTAGTCTTAATTTCTCTGAATAGGCTTTTCTACAGATATTAAGATGTATGTTATGTGTGGCCCTTAACCCCTTAAGGACTCAGCATTTTTTCCGTTTTTGCATTTTCATTTTTTCCTCATCACCTTCTAAAAATCATAACGCTTTAAATTTTGCACCTAAAATTCCACATTAGGGCTTATTTTTTGCGCCACCAATTCTACTTTGCAGTGAAATTAGTAATTTTACCAAAAAATCCACGGCGAAACGGAAAAGAAAATTCATTGTGCGACAAAATTGAAGAAAAAATGTCATTTTGTAACTTTTGTGGGCTTGCGTTTCTACGCAGTGAATTTTTTGGTAAAAGTTACACCTTATCTTTATTCTGTAGGTCCATACGATTAAAATGATACCCTACTTATATACGTTTGATTTTGTATTACTTCTGAAAAAAATCATAACTACATGCAGGAAAATGTATACGTTATAAATTCTCATCTTCTGACCCCTATAACTTTTTTATTTTTCCGCGCACGGTCCAGTATGAGGGCTCATTTTTTGTGCCATGTTCTGAAGTTTTTATGGGTATTCTTTTTATATTGATCAGACTTTTTTATTTTTATTCATTTTTTGATTATATAAAAAGTGACCAAAAATACGCTATTTTGGACTTTGGAATTTTTTGGCGCGTACGCCATTGACCGTGCGGTTTCATTAACAATATGTTTTTATAGTTCGGAAATTTCCGTACCTAGCGATACCACATATGTTTTTTTTTTCTATTTACACAGTTTTTTTATGGGAAAAGGGGGGTGATTCAAACTTTTAATTGGGTAGGGGTTAAATTACATTAACTTTTCTTTTCACATTTTTTTTGCAGTGTTATAGCTCCCATAGGGGGCTATAACAATGCACACACTGTTATTTTACACTGATCCCTTCAAAGCCATAGCTTTGCATGGATCAGCGTTGTAGGGGGTTCATTGCTCAAGCCTATAGCTCAGGCTTGGATCAATCAAACGCCAATTGGACGGGACCGAGCAAGGTAAGGGGAACTCCGCTCGTGTCCTAGATTTTATCGCGATAGTCCCGATCAGCCCAACTGAGCTGCCGGGAAGCTTTTACTTTAGTTTTAGATCGCCGCGCCTAAAGGGTTAATAGCGCGCGGCACAACAATCGGTGCCACTCGCTATTAGCCCAGTGTCCCGGCACATCACAGCGTGACCCCGTTTTAAATACCCGGACCAGGTGCAGGGCGTACAGGTACGCCCTGCGTCCTTAAGAGTTTAACATACCTGAAGTCAAAAAAAGCACCAGTCTCTCTGCATTATCCCAAGATCGGAAGTTATCCCTGTCCACAGGATGTCAATTATCCATAGAAAGACTAGAGCAGCAGTGTGCATGCACAGCCTTTGCCCCATTCATTCTCTTTGCGGCTTTCAAATATTGCCAATAGCTAAACTTGGTGACATTCAGAAGCATCATAGAAAATAAATGGGCCACTGGCCACACATGCTCATTGCTGCATGATTTATTCTAGGGACAACTGACTTCCTTTCTCAGGATCAGTGGGGTCGTAGTAGCTTGCTGTGTATCTCTTGCTACTGCCGCCGGGCACATCTGAAGCATCAATTACGCTGTGGATAACCCCCCCCCCCCCCCCCCCCCGTGTGACTCTGTCCTTATAAAGACATAAAGACAGTGCATACAGACACAATCAATAAAAGGAGCTCTCTGTTTTAAAAATTATTGTATTAGAATTAATTGGTTCTATTAGTTTTGCTTCATTATTACGAATGCAATTATGAAAGTAGACTTCTGTGTCAACACATTTTGGAGAAAAAAAAAACTGTTAAAATAAATTTGAGGTGTACATTTGGGCTCCATGCACATGCTGGGTACCCTATCTCAGCTCCATATAAATCATAGATAATTAGTAATGTGGTCACCAAATGAACTTACACCAAACTAGAGCTTCACTTTAAAGCGGTTATCCACCATTAGGTGATTTTAGTACGTATCTGCCAGAACTGGGTATTTACTGTTGGATTTTGTTCTCTAAACTACACATCCCATAGTTCCATGCTTGCAAGTATGAGGCCACTCTCCTCCCTTCCACACATCAGCTACCCCACCCATTGAAACACAATTTTTCTAACAAGGGGTCTCAAGCTGTTGCAAATTTGAAGCAGGACTGGCTCCCTCTGATCACCTGACTAGTGATGTCAGGTCTTGATGCACTGCAACCTGGGAAATCCCGAGACATGAGTAATTTTGTATGCTGTTAAAAATAATTATTGGGGCAATAATCACAGAAAAATTGTGAGAAAACCGTCACACACTGGTACAGACACTATATTATGAACTACACTAACTTTACAGCCCCTGTAGCATAGTCAAATAAAAAAAATTCCAGGAATACCCCTTTAGTACATCTGCTAAGCTTTTAATCATGAGCAACTTTTATATATTTAATGCAAACTTTTTCTTATGTAGCACTCCCTAATTACTAGATATAAATAGAATATATCTCCAATATAATTAGCTGCATCCAAAATGTGAAAAGTAAAGAGTCCATAAGCGGGTTTAGAAATAATAAGCACATCACGCTAACGCTTAATTGGAAGAAAATAGGTCAATCTGAGATACAGAATGAAGGGGGAGTGTTTGCAAATAACAAGCTTGATAATAACGCTCCGTGTCACTAAGAAGATCCCATGACTATCAGGATAATACCGGGCTTAAATTAAATTCACATCGAGTTATTAAGAAACAATTACAGTAATATATTTATCATATTATGTACAATAAACAGTGATCACATGTCATGAAGTTCACAGTTAGTAGACAGAGTGCTTTTTTCTAAATATGGCATCATGGGAAAACTCTTATCCATTTCAGGTGCAATATTAATAAAGTATGCCAGGTGGCAGTAAAGAGACATATTTCTTCATTACTAGCCTGAATGAGAAACAGCAAATAACATTAAAGCAAAACATCTTCAAATGTTTTATGTTAATAAAGAAAAGGCATAAACAGGCTTTTCATATGTACTGTAAATACCTACTATTGTGTTAGGCTATCTTCACACACAGTATGCAGTCCAAAAATGACTGGTTTACAGCTCAAAAAACAACCAAAAAATGGGCATTATTTTGAATACTTTTAGGCCCATAAACTTAGGTGAAACGTCCTTTTTTTAAGGTGTTTGGCTCCAACATTGTCCATTTTTAAACTTTTTGGAGAGTTTTTGGGCTTTTTTGCAGCTTTTGCCATAGAAAACAATGTAATTTTTTTTTCTGAAAAAGCACATCAAGGGTGTATTCACATGTAAAGTATCCTGCGCATATTTGATGTGCAGGATTTTAAGCTGTGTCTAAGCATTTAGTTTACATTGAAATCTGCTGCATAAAATCTGCAGCTCAAAATCCTGCACATCAAAAGGATCAAAGGATACTGTACATGTGAATTGACTCACAAAAGTGCAAAAAAAAAAAGGCTCAAAGAATGTACCAAATGACAGAGGAAAATGACTGACATTTTTATTCATATTTTGCATAAATAAAGTCATTTTGGGGGTCCAAAATACAAACTATACATGGTGAGCCCATTCACTCGAACCACTTCAATACTACACCAATTTTCTTTCTGGCCTCCTTGGGTTCTAAGAGCCGTAGCTATTTAATTGTCAATCAACAGAGCCATAATCCCCCTATTAGGTAGTCCCCCCCCCCCCCATAAGCAGGTAACTCCCCCCAATTCCCCGTCCCCAATCAGTCAGGTAGCTCTCCCAGTAGCCAGTAATTCCCCCCAACAGGCAGAAATTCCTTCCCAATAGGCCGTTATTCCTTCCCCCTAGTAGACAGTAACACCCCACCCAGTAGGTAGAAATCCCCTGCCCCAAGCCCCCTGCCTCCAGCTGTTGCAAAACTACAACTCCAAGTATGCCTGGAAAGGAAAAGGATGTCTGGGCATT
Source organism: Hyla sarda (assembly GCF_029499605.1). Taxonomy (NCBI): domain Eukaryota; kingdom Metazoa; phylum Chordata; class Amphibia; order Anura; family Hylidae; genus Hyla; species Hyla sarda. The sequence goes on from NC_079191.1 coordinate 366,463,772, forward strand.
CTGAGAGTTGTAGTTTTGCAAAAGCTGTAGGTAGAGATGAGTGAATCGAAGATGATGAACCAGAATTTCATGAAATATTCGATTTGCAACGAATGTGAATAATGACGCGATTTTATTGCGCGAATCGCTTCATTAAACTCCTGCGGTCCAGGCTCCAGGGCATCTAAAATGGCGGATCCACTTGTCAGTAGATGGGGCAAGGAACACTGGGAAGCCAAGGTGGGAAGGGAAGTAGGCGGGATGACCCTGAATCACATGCAGGATGCAGCCTATCAGCAGCCAGTCACCCCTGTGATGTCACAGCCCTTTATATGTACGGCAGCCATTTTGCGGCTCGTCATATCATTCATTACACTGCATACAGATCAGACGGACATCGCTGTGTGTGTGTGACACAGAAAAGCTCATTCCAGCAGCGTTTCACATCCTAGTCACATCAGCGTTCTGGTGGACAGAGAGCAGTGTTTTTCTCAATGAAAATAATTTTTACTGCAGCCATTAATCTCCCAGTCACTTTCTTCAGCATTGTATTATAGAGAGGGGCAGATAGCTGTGTGTTGCCTCATACATTTCAACAAGCTGCCTCAACTTCATAAACCTTAGCAGAGGAGGCAGGAATAATTGTTCAGCGCAATTCTGTGTCTTTGATCCACAACAAATCATCTCCTGGTTATACTAGTCTGTAGACGGTATAATACCCAGCAGTCCATCCCTAATAGTCTTTGACATCGTGCAATTTTGTGTTTAGTACACAGCTTTTTTTGTTCTGCAGCACCAGGGCCGGACTGGCCTCCCGGGATACCTTCCCTGGGGCCGCTTTGAGATGTGCACCCAGCCATTTTTTCCCCCTCCAGCGGCCGCCAGCCACCAGGGCCGTCATCATTGGCCCTCTGCTTCGGGCCCCGTGCCCGCAGGGGACCCAGTCACATTAGGGACATCCCTGTGTCCTGAAAAATCTTTTCGGGACACAAGGATGCCCCGGTTACCTCTTTGCGGCCGCCGGCCCCGCGTTAACTTTAAAAATGTGGGGGTGGCCAGGACGTAGCGCACGCAGGGACGTCACTGACGCCCCGTGGGTGCGCCCATAGTAAGAGAGCAGAGCTGAGCGGAGCGATGAGGAGGACACGCGCGCATGGTAAGGGACCAACGGCACGTCATCTTCAGCATTCCGACCACCGCTCCGGGTTCACGATCTACTGCTATGGCCCATAGGCCATAGCAGTAGATCGTGACCCCGGAGCGGTGGTCGGAATACTGAGGTAGGGCGGTAAACAGGCATACAGCCTCCAGCCATACACTGTATATGGCTGAAGGCTGTTTGTCTGTGGGACTACTGTATACTGCACCTAATGTGGGCGAATACTGTATACTGCACCTAATGTGGGGGACTACTGTATACTGCATCTAATGTGGGCGACTACTGTATACTGCACCTAATGTGGGCGACTACTGTATACTGCACCTAATGTGGGGGAACTACTGTATACTGCACCTAATGTGGGGGACTACAGTATACTGCACCTAATGCGGGGAAGTACTGTATACTGCACGTAATGTGGGGAACTACTGTATACTGCACCTAATGTGGGGGACTACTGTATACTGCACCTAATGTGGGCGACTACTGTATACTGCACCTAATGTGGGCGACTACTGTATACTGCACCTAATGTGAGGGGACTACTGTATACTGCACCTAATGTGGGGAAGTACTGTATACTGCACGTAATGTGGGGAACTACTGTATACTGCACCTAATGTGGGCGACTACTGTATACTGCACCTAATGTGAGCGACTACTGTATACTGCACATAATGTGGGGGGACTACTGTATACTGCACCTAATCTGGGGAACTACTGTATACTGCACGTAATGTGGGGAACTACTGTATACTGCACCAAATGTGGGGGACTACTGTATACTGCACCTAATGTGGGGAACTACTGTATACTGCACGTAATGTGGGGAACTACTGTATACTGCACCTAATGTGGGCGAATACTGTATACTGCACCTAATGTGGGGGACTACTGTATACTGCATCTAATGTGGGCGACTACTGTATACTGCACCTAATGTGGGCGACTACTGTATACTGCACCTAATGTGGGGGAACTACTGTATACTGCACCTAATGTGGGGGACTACAGTATACTGCACCTAATGCGGGGAAGTACTGTATACTGCACGTAATGTGGGGAACTACTGTATACTGCACCTAATGTGGGGGACTACTGTATACTGCACCTAATGTGGGCGACTACTGTATACTGCACCTAATGTGGGCGACTACTGTATACTGCACCTAATGTGAGGGGACTACTGTATACTGCACCTAATGTGGGGAAGTACTGTATACTGCACGTAATGTGGGGAACTACTGTATACTGCACCTAATGTGGGCGACTACTGTATACTGCACCTAATGTGAGCGACTACTGTATACTGCACATAATGTGGGGGGACTACTGTATACTGCACCTAATCTGGGGAACTACTGTATACTGCACGTAATGTGGGGAACTACTGTATACTGCACCAAATGTGGGGGACTACTGTATACTGCACCTAATGTGGGGAACTACTGTATACTGCACGTAATGTGGGGAACTACTGTATACTGCACCTAATGTGGGGGACTTTTGTATACTGCACCTAATGTGGGGGACTACTGTATAATGCACCTAATGTGGGGGACTACTGTATAATGCACCTAATGTGGGGGACTACTGTATACTGCACCTAATGTGGGGAACTACTGTATACTGCACCTAATGTGGGGGACTACAGTATACTGCACCTAATGTGGGGGAACTACTGTATACAGCACCTAATGTGGGGGGACTACTGTATACTGCACCTAATGTGGGGAACTACTGTATACTGCACCTAATGTGGGGAAGTACTGTATACTGCACCTAATGTAGGGAACTACTGTATACTGCACCTAATGTGGGTGACTACTGTATACTGCACCTAATGTGGGGGAACTACTGTATATTGCACCTAATGTGGGGGGGACTAATGTATACTGCACCTAATGTGGGGAACTACTGTATACTGCACCTAATGTGGGGAAGTACTGTATACTGCACCTAATGTAGGGAACTACTGTATACTGCACCTAATGTGGGGGAACTACTGTATACTGCACCTAATGTGGGGGAACTACTGTATACTGTACCTAATGTGGGGGACTACTGTATACTGCACCTAATGTGGGGGGACTACTGTATACTGCACCTAATGTGGGGGACTACTGTATACTGCACCTAATGTGGGGGACTACTGTATACTGCACCTAATGTTGGGGACTACTGTATACTGCACCTAATGTGGGGAAGTACTGTATACTGCACCTAATGTGGGGGAACTATACTGCACCTAATGTGGGGGACTACTGTATACTGCAGCTAATGTGGGTGACTACTGTATACTGCACCTAATGTGGGGGACTACTGTATACTGCACCTAATGTGGGGGACTACTGTATACTGCACCTAATGTGGGGGGACTACTGTATACTGCACCTAATGTGGGGGACTACTGTATACTGCACCTAATGTGGGGGAACTACTGTATACTGCACCTAATGTGGGGGACTACTGTATACTGCACCTAATGTGGGGGGACTACTGTATACTGCACCTAATGTGGGGGACTACTGTATACTGCACCTAATGTGGGGGACTACTGTATACTGCACCTAATGTGGGGAAGTACTGTATACTGCACCTAATGTGGGGAAGTACTGTATACTGCACCTAATGTGGGGGACTACTGTATACTGCACCTAATTTTGGGAACTACTGTATACTGCACCTAATGTGGGGGACTACTGTATAATGCACCTAATGTGGGGAACTACTGTATACTGCACCTAATGTGGGGGACTACTGTATACTGCACCTAATGTGGGGGACTACTGTATACTACACCTAATGTGGGGAACTACTGTATACTTCACCTAATGTGGGGAAGTACTGTAATGTGGGGGACTACTGTATACTGCACCTAATGTGGGGGACTACTGTATACTGCACCGAATGTGGGGAAGTACTGTATACTGCACCTTATGTGGGGAACTATACTGCACCTAATGTGGAGGACTACTGTATACTGCACCTAATGTGGGCGACTACTGTATACTGCACCTAATGTGGGGGACTACTGTATACTGCACCTAATGTGGGAGACTACTGTATACTGCACCTAATGTGGGGGACTACTGTATACTGCACCAAATGTGGGGGAACTACTGTATACTGTACCTAATGTGGGGGGACTACTGTATACTGCACCTAAGGTGGCTCAATTTCAATTTCAAAATTAATCTGTTAATCTTAGGGATTGTGAAGCCCTAGTGTCTACTCATGCTGCTGCCAGCTGCACACTATATGGTTTCCTCATGCTTGAGCCACCTCCAGGCAGTGCCATTCATCCAATATATGGTTTACTGATGCTTTACCACCTCCAGGCTGTGCCATTCATCCAATATATGGTTAACTGATGTTTCAGCCAGCTCCAGTCTTTGTCATTCAGGAACTACATGGTTTAGTGATGCTTCTGGGCCTAGGACATTACCTATATATGTTTATGGTAGCACTAGGTACCATACATCTTCAATGGAAATTTCAAAATTCATTTTTTATTCTAAGAGATTGTGAGGCCTCATCTGCCGCTAACTCCACGCTCTGCCATTCAGACACTGTATGGTCTCCTCATGCTTCAGTCAACTCCAGGCTGTGTCATTCAGCCAATATATGGTTTACTGATACTGCTGGGCCTGGGCCTAAAATATTTTATGCTAGCAGTAGCTACCATGAATCCTCAATAGTGTTGAGCGGCATAGGTCATATTCGAATTCGCAAATATATGGATGAATATTCGTCATATATTCGCGAATATTCGCATATTCGTAATATTTCCGTTTTATTTTCGCATATTCGAAAATCCGCGTATGCGAAAATTATCATATGCGAAAATTAGCGTATACAATATTTGCATATGTGAAAATTCGCATTTGCGAAAATTAGCATATGCAAATTTTCGCATAAGCGAAAATTCGCACACCTGTCTCACACAGTAGTATTAGAGCCTTCTTTACATCACACAAGCTGGAAGCAGAGAGGGATGATCACTGTGATGTGTACTGCGGAAAAAAAAACAAAAACAAAAAAAAACGAATATTCGTAATTACGAATATATAGCGCTATATTCGCGAATATTCATCCAATAAATGGTTTACAGATGCTTCAGCCACCTCCAGGCTGTGCATTCATCCAATATATGGTTTACTGATGTTTCAGCCAGCTCCAGTCTGTGTCATTCAGCAACTACATGGTTTAGTGATGCTGCTGGGCCTAGGACATTACCTATATATGTTTATGGCAGCACTAGATACCATACATCTTTAATTTCAGCCCCATGCTGCCAACACCTCCACGCTGTGTCATTCAGCCACTATATGTCCTCCTCATGCTGCTAACACCTCCACGCTGTGTCATTCAGCCACTATATGGTCTCCTCATGCTGCTAACACCTCCACCCTGTGTCATTCAGCCACTATATGGTCTCCTCATGCTTCAGCCACATCCAAGCTGTGTCATTCAGCCACTATATGGTGTCCTCATGCTGCCAACACCTCAACAATGTGTCTTTCAGCCACTATATGGTCTCCCCATGCTGCCAACACCTCCACGCTGTGTTATTCAGCCACTATATGGTCTCCTTATGCTGCCAACAACTCCATGCTGTGTATGGTCTCCTCAAGCTGCAAACACCTCCACGTTGTGTCATTCAGCCACTATATGGTCTCCTCATACTGATGCCACCTCCAGGCTCCGTCATTGTGCCGCTCTGCGACAGTGATTCTAAAAGCAATGCCTGTAATCTGCATGTCATACTGAATAACAGTATTATTTCACTACCCCATCACACCTCATATGCGTGTTAGAAGATAGCAAAGTGTTCTACACCCCTATTGAGGCTCTCTGTAGTCCAGAAATAGCAGTTTTTAATATAGATTCACCGCAAATAAAGTTGTATTGAACCGAATTTTTTTGAAAAAAAATGGCAAAAAGAGTTTACAATGATGATGAGGAGGAAGGGGGGTGCTGGGAGGGGGGGGGTGCAATGATGAGGAGACTGAGGGTGGGGGGTGTGCAATGATGATGATGAGAAAAGCCAGGATGGAGGGGGGGGGAAGCAATGATGGTGAGGGTGTGTGCTGGGGGATGGGAATACAACAGGGGAGGTGCAATGATGATGATGATGAGTCTGAGGATGGGGTGCAGGGGGGGTGCAACAATGAGACTGAGGATGGGGGGGAATAATATGGAGTGCGGGGGTGAAGAGCCAAGGATGGGTGGGGGATTGATGATGAGACTGAGGGTGGGGTGTGTATGGGGTGATGAGAATACCGAGGATGCGGTGGAGGGGAGGGGGCATTGGGTTGATAAGCTGACCAAGCATGGGGTGGGGGAGTTGATAAGACAGAGGATGGGGTGAGTAATATGCGGTGTATGGCAGTATTATATTCAGGGGGTACAGTGTGGGGCAGTATTATATTCAGAGGGTAAAGTGTGGGGCAGTATTCTATTCAGAGGGTACAATGTGTGGCAGTATCATGTTCAGGGGGTACAGTGTATGGCAATATTACATTCAGGGGTACAGTGTGGCAGTATTATATTCAGGGGGTATGGAGTGGGGCAACAATATATTTAGAGGGTATAGTGCATGGCAGTATTATAGTCAGGAGGTACAGTGTTTGGAAGTATTATATTAAAGGGGTACAGTATGTGGCAATAATATATTTAGAGGGTACAGTGCGTGGCAGTATTATATTCAGGGGGTACAGTGTATGGCAATATTATATTTGGGGGGTACAGTGTGTAGCAATAATATATTTAGAGGGTACAGTGTGTGGCAGTAATATATTCAGGGGGGTACAGTGTATGTCAACATTATATTCAGGGGGTACAGATTGTGACAGTATTATATTCAGGGGGTACAGTGTGTTGCAATAATAAATTTAGAGGGTACAGTGGTAGGCAGTATTATATTCAGGGGTACAGTGTGTTGCACTAATATATTTAGGGGGTACAGTGTGTAGCGGTATTATATTAAGGTGGTACAGTATTTGGCAGAATTATAATGTGTTATAATGAATATTGTCTTTATAAAGAGGATAAGGATCTGCTGACAAGTTAAGGAACCTATGATGTCTGGGTGCCAGACTCTGCAGAGAAGACATAGCTGGAAGAAGTCTTGATATTTGAACCAGATGAAGAAGGAAAGGAAAGACAACAGACAAGACATCACTCAGGTGAGTGATATCATTGTGTATTCCTCTGACTGTCCCATCAGCTGGAGTCACTTGTAAGTTCCGCAGTGATGGGTGACACTGTACCCCATTCTGTTGCTCTCCAGATGTTGCAAAACGGCAATTTCCTTAACTCCTGAGGCTCTTCAGACATGACGGGAATTGCAGCTTTGCAACAGCTGGAGAGCCACTTGAACCGAGGTTATTGGTGGGGGTCCCAGCAGTCTGACCCCCACCATAAAAATGGGCTGCTTATTTTAAAATGCCCAGGCCTATTTTTGGTCCCAGTCCAGCCCTGCCTGTAAGTCACTTAAATCACTGTGTATTCTCCTGACTGTGTCCAATGAGTGCTGTAGTTACTGATATCTTTGTACGGCCGAGTAAGGGTGTTGTCGGGGATTGGAGAAGCGGGTCGTCAGAGGGTAGGGGGCCCCAGGACAATTTTCCGCATTGGAGCCCTTTGGTTTCTAGCTATGCCCCAGTGTATGCAACATAAAACCAGAGAGGAAAGGGTTACAGAGCAGGGCTGCCTTGCTCCCTCCTGAGAGCAGTGTGTTATCAGAGTGAGTGAGGGGAAGAAATCATCACAGTGCAGGCAAGAGAAGGACACGCACCCTCCCTTTGGGAAGATATAAAAGACATTGAGCAGCTGTAATATGCAATTTTTTATTGAAATATGGGTCATAGAGACATAAAAATATGTGTACATAAAAATATGTGTATATATGTACATGATCAGGATAAGGTACAGAGTAACATGTAACAGTTTTATTTTTTTGTGGGATCTGACAGATACGCTTTAAGTTTAATGTTCATATTTTTACTAGCCCCATGCACACCATATGGTTATCAACATAAGGCATGGCCATGGATTTTTTTTCTTTTTCAAAACTATGGGGGATGTATCATTGGTTTTATCCTGATTTTGTAGTGTTGATTTGTTGCAGTTGCTGTTTAAAGACTTTTTATGTCAACTTTTGTTTTAAATGCTTTTTCTACAACTATGTAGCTATACCATAGACTGGTTAACGTTCGGCAGTGGTCATAAATTAATCATCTGTGATTCGTCAAACAATTTGTTGCAAATGAACACCTGCCCAGATCTGGCCTACAAAACTGCAAACTGGCTGCAGAATGCATTTGGTAAAAAGTCGCACATTTTGGAGCAACAGGTTAAAAAGTTGCAGAAGAGAAACCATACAAAGGGATGTAATGAAGTGTAATAAAAAAAAAAGTCTACTAGCATATTTACCATATGACATGCAACCATTTCATAAATTTGGCGCACGTACACATTACCACTACACAAATGAAAGGTGTAGAAAAATCATTCACCTATACCACCATGATAAATTCTCTCCAATATCTTTAACCCCTTGAGGACCCAGCCAATTTTCACTGTAGGATCTGGACATTTTTTGCACATCTGATAACTCTGGGATGCTTTTACCTTTCATCTGATTCCGAGAATGTTCTTTCGTGATATCTTCTACTTTATGTTAGTGGTAAAATTTTGTCGATACTTGCATCATTTCTTGGTGAAAAACTCCCAAATTTTATGAATAAATTTAAAATTTTGCATTTTTTTTTACTTTGAAGCTCTCTGCTAATAAGGAAAATGAATATTCCAAATAAATTATATATTGATTCACATATACAATATGTCTACTTTATGTTTGCAACATAAAGTTGACATGTTTTTACTTTTGGAAGACATCAGAGGGCTTCAAAGTATAGCAGAAATTTTCCAATTTTCACAAAATGTTCAAAATCAAAAATTTTCAGGGACCAGTTCAGTTTTGAAGTGGACTTGAAGGGCTTTCATATTATAGATACCCCATAAATGACCCCATTATAAAAACTGCACCCCTCAAAGTATCCAAAATGACATTCAAAATGGTTTTTTAACCCTTTAGGTGTTTCACAGGAATAGCAGAAATTTGAAGGAGAAAATTCAAAATCTTCATTTTTTACTCTGGCATGTTCTTGTAGACCCAGTTATTGAATTTTTACAAGGGGTAAAAGGAGAGAAATCTTCCTAAAATGTGTAAACAAATTTCTCTCGAGTAAGAAAATAACTCATCTGTGTATGTTAAGTGTTCGGCAGGCGCAGTAGAGGGCTCAGAAAGGAAGGAGCGACAGTGGGATTTTGAGTGAGTGAGTGAGTTTTTCTGAAATGGTTTTTGGGGGGCATGTCCCATTTAGGAAGCCCCTATGGTGCCAGAACAGCAAAAAAAAAACATGGCATACTATTTTGGAAACTACACCCCTCAAGGCACGTAACAAGGGGTCCAGAGAGCCTTAAAACCCCACAGGTGTTTGACGACTTTTCGTTAAAGTTGGATGTGTAAATTTATTTAAAAAAATTTCACTAAAATGCTAGGTTTCCCTCAAATTAACATTTTTTACAAGGGAAAATAGGACAAATTGCCCTCCAAAATTTGTAACCCCATCGCTTCTGAGTATGGAAGTACCCCATGTTAGGATGTAAAATGCTCTGCGGGCGAACTACAATGCTCAGAAGAGACGGAGTCACATTTGGCTTTTGAATAGCAAATTTTGCTGAGATAGTTTTTGGGGGACATGTCCCATTTAGGAAGCCCTATGGTGCCAGGACAGCAAAAACCCACATGGCATACTATTTTGGAAACTACACCCCTCAAGGCACGTAACAAAGGGTCCAGTGAGCCTTAACAACCCACAGGTTTTTGACGACTTTTCGTTAAAGTTGGATGTGTAAATGATTTCTTTTTCACTAAAATGCTAGTTTTCCCTTACATTTTTGCAAGGGATAATGAGACAAAATGCCCCCCAAAATTTGTAACCCCATTTCTTCTCAGTATGGAAATACCCCATGTGTGGACGTCAAGTGCTCTGCTGGCGAACTACAATGCTCAGAATAGAAAAAGCGCCATTGAGCTTTTTGAAAGAGAATTTGTTTGGAATGGAAATCGGGGGGCCATGTGAGTTTACAAAGCCCCCTGTGGTGCCAGAACAGTGGACCCCCCAACATGTGACCCCATTTTGAAAACAACACCCCTCACAGAATTGAATAAGGGGTGCAGTGAGTATTTACACGGCACTGGCATTTGACAGATCTTTGGAACAGTGGGCTGTTCAAATGAAAAATAAAATTTAAAATTTTCACGGATCACTGTTCCAAAAATCTGTCAGACACCTGTGGAAGATAAATACTCACTGCACGCCTTATTACATTACGTGAGTAGTGTAGTTTCCAAAATGGGGTCACATGTGGGGGGGGGGGTCCATTGTTCTGGCACTATGGGGGCTTTGTAAACACACACGGCCTTTAATTCCGGAGAAATTTTCTCTTCAAAATACCAATGGCGCTCCTTCTCCTCTGAGAATTGTAGTTCGCCCGCAGAGCTCTTTACAACCACATATGGGGTATGTTCTTACTCATAAGAAATGGGGTTACAAAATTTGGGGGGCTTTTTTTCCTATTTTCCTTTGTGAAAATGAAAAAAAAAATTTTCATTTTCCCATCCAACTTTAATGAAAATATGTCAAACACCTGTGGAGTGTTAAGGTTCACTATACCCCTTGTTACCTTCCATGAGGGGTGTAGTTTCCAAATTAGGGTCAAATGTGGGTATTTATTTTTTTATTTTTATTATTTTTTATGTCAGAACCGCTGTAAAATCAGCCACCCCTGTGCAAATCACCAATTTAGGCCTCAAATGTACATACTCACTACTGAGCCTTGTTGTGCGCCCGCAGAGCATTTTATGGGGTATTTCCGTATTCAGGAGAAATTGTGTTAAAAATGTTGGGGATCTTTTTTTGCTTTAACCGCTTGTGAAAACAAAAAGTATGGGGCAACACCAGCATGTTAGTGTAAAATTTTTAATTTTTTTTACACTAACAGGCTGGTGTAGCCCCCAACTTTTCATTTTCATAAGGGGTAAAAGGAGAAAAAGCCCCCCAAATGGTGTAGTGCGATTTCTCCCGAGTACGGAGATACCCTATATGTTGCCCTAAACTGTTTCCTTGAAATACGACAGGGCTCTGAAGTGAGAGAGCGCCATGCGTATTTGAGGACTACATAGGGATTACATAGGGGTGGACATAGGGGTATTCTACGCCAGTGATTCCCAAACAGGGTGCCTCCAGCTGTTGCTAACCTCCCAGCATGCCTGGACAGTCAGTGGCGGTCCGGAAATGCTGGGAGTTGTTGTTTTGGAAACACTGCCATACAATATGTTTTTCATCTTTATTGGGGGGACAGTGTAAGGGGGTGTATATGTAGTGTTTTACCCTTTATTATGTGTTAGTGTAGTGTAGTGTTTTTACGGTACATTCGCACTGGCGGATTACGTAAAATTTGCCGCAGCTCAAACTTCACGCAGGAAACTTACTGTAAATCTGCCCGTGTGAATGTACCCTGTACATTCACATGGGGGGGGGCAAACCTCCAGCTGTTTCAAAATTACAACTCCCAGCATGTACTGACAGACTGTGCATGCTGGGAGTTGCACTTTCGCAACATCTGGAGGCACACTGGTGGGAAAACCTTCAGTTAGGTTCTGTTACCTAACTCAGTATTTTCCAACCAGTGTGTCTCCAGCTGTTGCAAAACTACAACTCCCAGCATGTACTGAACGCCAAAGGGCATGCTGGGAGATGTAGTTATGCAACAGCTGGAGGTACGCAACTACAACTCCCAGCATGCCTAGACATCTGTTTGAGCATGCTGGGTTTTGCAGTTTTGCAACATTTGGAGGTCTACAATTTAGAGACCAGTGCACAGTGATCTCCAAACTGTGGCCCTCCAGATGTTGCAAAACTACAAATCCCAGCAAGCACAGACAGCAAACTGCTGTGTGGGCATACTGGGAGTTGTAGTTTTGCAAGATCTAGAGGGCTACAGTTTGGAGATCACTGTGCAGTGGTCTCTAAATTGTAGACCTTCAGATGTTGCAAAACTGCAAAACCCAGCATGCCCAAACATCAAACAGCTGTTTAGGCATGCTGGGAGTTGTAGCTGCGTACCTCCAGCTGTTGCAAAATGACAACTCCCAGCATGCCCAAACAGCTGGCATGCTGGTAGTTGTAGTTTTGCAATATCTGGAGGGCTACAGTTTAGAGACCACTGTATAGTGGTCTCAGACTGTAGCCCTCCAGATGTTGCTAGGCAACTCACCGGCTTCCGTAGGATCCAGGGAGCCAGCCGCACAACATCGCCGTGCCGATCACCGTCGCCCGCAGCCTCCGCAGATCGGTAAGTGACCTTCAGCGACTGTTCCTGTTGGTTTCCCCGTCCTGCCCCACCTATTGTGGGTGGGCAGAACGGGGAAACCGAAAGTAACCCCCCCCCCCCCCGCCCCCGATCTGCTATTGGTCATCGCGTCTACACGAACAATAGCAGGGATAGGAGCGGTGGCACCCCTGCCACCTCACTCCTATCCCTTCAGGGGGATTGTGGGTGTCTTGGACAACCACGATCCCCCTTATATTCTGGGTCACCGGGTCACCATAGACCAGTAATGACCAGGAATCACGCATATCGCAAGTGTGAATTCACTTGCGATTTGCGCCGATCGCTGTCATGGGGAGGTCTGATGACCCCCCTGGGCATTTGTACGGGGTGCCTGCTGATCGATATCAGCAGTCACCCCGGTTCGATCCCTGCCCGCTGCGCTGCAGGGACCGAAATTCCCACGCCCGTACATGTACGTCATGGGTCCTTAAGTACCAGCCTCCCATGACATACCGGTACGACATGTGTCCTGAAGAGGTTAAAGGGGTACTCCGGTGGAAAACATGTTTTTTTTTATATTCAACTGGTGCCAGAAAGTTGAACATATTTGTAAATTACTTCTATTAAAAAATCTTAATCCTTCCAGTACATTTTAGCTCCTTTATGCTCAGTTCCAGTTGAATTTATTTTCTGTCTGACCACAGTACTTCTGCTGAAACCTCCAGTGGGTAATTCTGTTGCCAGAAAGTTAAACAAATTTGTAAATGACTTCACTTTAAAAAATCTTAATCCTTCCAGTACTTATCAGCTGCTGTATACAGAGGAAGTTATTTTCTGTTTGAATTTCTTTTCTGTCTGACCACAGTGCTCTCTGCTGACACCTCTGTCCATGCCAGGAACTGTCCAGAGAATAAACAACCTCCATAGCAAACCTATCATGCTCTGGACAGTTCCTGACATGGACAGAGGTGTCATCAGAGAGCACTGTGGTCAGACAGAAAAGAAATTTAAAAAGAAAAGAACTTCCTCTGTAGCATACAGCAGCTGATAAGTACTGGAAGGATTACGATTTTTTAAAGTGAAGTCATTTACAAATTTAGATTAAAAAGGGGATATGGAGTGGCTCTTTGTCCTCACCGTAACCAACAGCAACCCGGGCTACCCAAAAAAATCACCTATACCCAAGGTGAATGAAATTGGTAATATTTAACAAGAAAGAATTGGGGCTCAGGGTAAATGATGCATGGACACAACTGGCTAAATAGGTTGAATGATGATATTTATTATTTAAATTTATAGTAATCAAATTAGTAAGACGTGGTATGTACCGTGACTTACAGGGCCCTTGTAGAGCCACGGCACTCCCTACAAAAGTATAAATAAAATATAATATAGATAAAATTGCAAATAAGAATTACCGTATATACTCGAGTATAAGCCGAGTTTTTCAGCACGATTTTTCGTGCTGAAAACACCCCCCTCGGCTTATACTCGAGTGAACTCCCCCTCCCGCAGTGGTCTTCAACCTGCGGACCTCCAGAGGTTTCAAAACTACAACTCCCAGCAAGCCCGGGCAGCCATCGGCTGTCCGGGCTTGCTGGGAGTTGTAGTTTTGAAACCTCCGGAGGTCCGCAGGTTGAAGACCACTGCGGCCTTCAACATCATCCAGCCCCCTCTCACCCCCTTTAGTTCTGAGTACTCACCTCCGCTCGGCGCTGGTCCGGTCCTGCAGGGCTGTCCGGTGAGGAGGTGGTCCGGTGGCATAGTGGTTCCGGGCTGCTATCTTCACCGGGGGCGCCTCTTCTAAGCGCTTCGGGCCCGGCCTCAGAATAGTCACGTTGCCGTGACAACGACGCAGAGGTGCGTTCATTGCCAACGTACTTCTGCGTCATTGTCAAGGCAACGCCTCTATTCCGGGCCGGAAGCGCGGAGAAGAGGCGCCCCCGGTGAAGATAGCAGCTCGGACCACCTCCTCACCGGACCACCTCCTCACCGGACAGCCCTGCAGGACCGGACCAGCGCCGAGCGGAGGTGAGTACTCAGAACTAAAGGGGGTGAGAGGGGGCTGGATGATGTTGAAGGCCGCAGTGGTCTTCAACCTGCGGACCTCCGGAGGTTTCAAAACTACAACTCCCAGCAAGCCCGGACAGCCGATGGCTGCCCGGGCTTGCTGGGAGTTGTAGTTTTGAAACCTCTGGAGGTCCGCAGGTTGAAGACCACTGAGGGCGAATGATGAGAAGAGGATGATGAAGGGGGGGGGGGTGGGGATGATGAAGGGGGGGGTGTGGGATGATGAAGGGGGGATGTGTGGGATGATAAGGGGGGATGTGTGGGATGATAAGGGGATGATAAGGGGATGATGAAGGGGGGATGTGTGGGATGATAAGGGGATGATGAAGGGGGGGGGGGGTGTGGGATGATGAAGGGGGGATGTGTGGGATGATAAGGGGATGATGAAGGGGGGATGTGTGGGATGATAAGGGGATGATGAAGGGGGAATGTGTGGGATGATAAGGGGATGATGAAGGGGGGATGTGTGGGATGATGACAAGGGGATGATGATGAGGATGTTAATGACGGGTCTGGATGATGACAGGGGGGGATGAGGTATTTCCCACCCTAGGCTTATACTCGAGTCAATAACTTTTCCTGGGATTTTGGGTTGAAATTAGGGGTCTCGGCTTATACTCGGGTCGGCTTATACTCGAGTATATACGGTATATCATGAATATATATATTCATGATATAATTCTTATTTGCAATTTTATCTATATTATATTTTATTTATACTTTTATAGGGAGTGCCGTGGCTCTACAAGGGCCCTGTAAGTCCCGGTACATACCATGTCTTACTAATTTGATTACTATAAATTTAAATAATAAATATCATCATTCAACCTATTTAGCCAGTTGTGTCCATGCATCATTTACCCTGAGCCCCAATTCTTTCTTGTTAATCATTTACAAATTTGTTGAACTTTCTGGCAACAGAAGTACCCACCGGAGTACCCCTTTAGGTTGCCCGCAGCAGATTTTCCGCTGCAGAATTTCCGCAACGGATAATCTGCCGCAAGTCCCATTGAAGTCAGTAGGTTCTGCGGCAGATTTTCTGCAGCGAAAAGCAGTCAGCAGAAAAACTGCTGCGGACAGCTGAGAAGAGCCCGCCCCCTTTCAAATACACAGCGGGAAACCCGCAAATAAATCCGCCCATGGGAACGTACCCTCAAAGTTTTTGCTTTGTTTACATTTCATTTGGTCAATTTTGGAAAAACGGTCTAAGGAAAGCCTTACATCTGATTGCAATCCATAAGATTCTTTAACCCCTTAAAGGGGTACTCTGGTGAAAACCTTTTTTCTTTTAAATCAACTGGTGGCAGAAAGTTAAACATATTTGTAAATTACTTCTATTAAAAAATCTTAATCCTTCCTTATTAGCTGCTGAATGCTACAGAGGAAATTCCTTTCTTTTTGGAACACTGAAGACATCACGAACACAGTGCTCTATGCTGATATCTCTGTCCATTTTAGCAACCATGCATAGCAGATGCATAGCAGATGTGTGCTAAGGGCAGCATGGTGGCTCATTGGTTAGCACTTCTGCCTTGCAGTGCTGGGACTTGGGTTCAAATCCCACTAAGTACAACAATAAATGAAGTGTTATTATTATTATTATAATAACGTCAGCAGAGAGAACTTTGCTCGTGATGTCACCAGAGAGCATTCCAAAAAGAAAAGTATTTCCTCTGTAGTATTCAGCAGCTAATAAGTACAAGAAGGATTCAGATTTTTTAATAGAAGTAATTTACAAATATGTTTAACTTTCTGCCACCAGTTGATTTAAAAGAAAAAAGGTTTTCGGGCCCCGAAGAAGCACAATCATCGTGTGAAACGGTTCCGTTGCCCATCTGTACTCCCCCACTTGTCTGTCTCTCCCCTGCAATTGCTTGTGAGTATGCCACAATAAAGGAAAACCTCACATGAACCAGCGTTGGTGAGTTGCCGACTTTTTCTTCATTTCTTCTATCAAGATTATCTTATTGCATATATAGTGAGAGCACCACCTGAATTCTATCCGCAGAAACCGTGACCCCTTACCTCAACCAGTTGCCCGAGCACAGACTTAGCAGTGCCGAGTTTGCCTTCTTCTTTGGTTTCGTCTTCATTTTTTACACTCGCATGTTCTTGTAGACCCAGTTTTTGAATTTTTACAAGGGGTAATGGGAGAAAAAGCCCCCAAAATTTGGAGAGAGAATTTTGCTGAAATGGTTTTTGGGGGGCATGTCGAATTTAGGAAGCCCATATGGTGCCAGAACAGTAGAAAAAAAACCACATGGCATACCATTTTGGAAACTACACTCCTCAAGGCACGTAACAAGGGGTCAAGTGAGCCTTAACATGTTTGAGTTTTTTTTTTTTTTTTACTAAAGTGCAGTTTATTCCCCAAATTTACCATTTTTACAAAGGATAATGGGAGAAAATGCCCGCTCCCCCCAAAAAAAATTGTAACCCCATCTCTTCTGAGTATGGAATTACCCCATGTTAGGACGTAAAATGCTCTGCAGGCGAACTACAATGCTTAGAAGAGAAGCAGGGAAGCATTTGGCTTTTGCAAAGCAAATTTTGCTGAAATGTTTTTTTGGGGGCATGTCGCATTTAGGAAGCCCCTATGGTGCCAGAACAGCAAAAAAAACACATGGCATACTATTTTGGAAACTAAACCCTTCAAGGAACATAACAAGGGGCACAGTGAGCCTTAACACGCACAGGTGTTTTTGACGACTTTTTGTTCAAGTTGGATGTGTAAATGAAAAAAAAATTTGTAAAATGTTGTTTTTCCCCCAAATTTTACATTTTTATAAGGGGTAATAGGAGAAAATGACCCCCAAAATTTGTAACCCCATTTCTTCTGGGAAATACCGACTGGAAATACCACATGTGTGGACGTCTAGTGCTCTGCTTGCGCACTACAATGTTCAGAAGAGGAGGAGCGCCATTGAGATTTTGGAGAGAGAATTTGATTGTGCGTTTACAAAGCCCCCCGTGGTGCCAGAAGAGTGGACCCCCCACATGTGACCCCATTTTGGAAACTACACCCATCACAGAAATTAATAAGGGGTGCAGTGAGAATTTACACCCTACTGGCGTTTGACAGATCTTTGGAACAGTGGACTGTGCAAATGAAAAATAAAATTTTTCATTCTCACGGACCACTGTTCCAAAAATCTGTCAGACACCTGTAGGGCGTAAATGCTCACTGCACCTCTTATTACATTACAAAATGGGGTCACATGTGGGGGGGTCCATTGTTCTGGCACTATGTGGGCTTTGTAAACACACATGGCCTTCAATTTCGGACACATTCTCTCTCCAAAATCCCAATGAAGCTCCTTCTCTTCTGAGCATTGTAGTTTGCCCGCAGAGCACTTTACATCAACATATGGAGTATGTTCTTACTCAGAAGAAATTGGGTTACAAATTTTGGGGGGCTGTTTTCCTATTTTCCCGTGTGAAAATGAAAAATTTAGATTAACTCCAGCATGTTAGTGAAAATTTTTTTTTTTTTAATTTTCCCATCCAACTTTAATCCCAAGTTTTTCCGTTTTTGCACTTTCGTTTTTTCCTCCTTACCTTTACAAAATCATAACTCTTTCAATTTTGCACCTAAAAATCCATATGATGGCTTATTTTTTGTGCCACCAATTCTACTTTGTAATGACATCAGTCATTTTACCCAAAAATCTACGGCGAAATGGAAAAACAAATCATTGTGCGACAAAATTGAAGAAAAAACACCAATTTGTAATTTTGGGGGCTTCCGTTTCTACACAGTACATTTTTCAGTAAAAATAACACCTTATCTTTCTTTATTATATAAGTCTATAAGAATAAAATGATACCCCACTTATATAGGTTTGATTTTGTCGTACTACATGCAGGAAAATTTATACGTTTAAAATTGTCATTTTCTGACCCCTATAACTTTTTTATTTTTCCGCATATGGGGTGGTATGAGGGCAAATTTTTTGCACCGTGATCTGAAGTTTTTAGCGGTACAATTTTTGTATTGATCGGACTTATTGATTACTTTTTATTCATTTTTTCATGATATAAAATGTGACCAAAATACGCTATTTTGGACTTTGGAATTTTTTTGAGCGTACGCCATTGACTGTGCAGTTAAATGAATGATATATTTTTATAATTTGTACATATATGCACGCGGCGATACCACATATGTTTAATTTTATTTTTATTTACACAGTTTTTTTAAATGGGAAAAGGGGGGTGATTCAAACTTTTATTAGAGAAGGGGTTAAATGAACTTTTTTTTCACTTTTTTTTGCAGTGTTATAGCTCCCATAGGGGGCTATAACACTGCACACACTGATATTTTACATTGATCAATGGTTTCTCATAGGAAACCATTGATCGATGATTCTGCCACTTGACTGCTCATGCCTGGATCTCAGGCACTGAGCAGTCCTTCGGTGGTCAGACACCAGGAGGCAGGTAAGGGGACCCTCCTTGTGTCCTAGAGCTGTTCGGGAAGCCGCGATTTCACAGCCGCGATCCCTAAGAGCCCCCTGAGCTAACCAGCATTAGTTTAGTTTCACTTTAGACGTGGCAATCAGCTTTGAAGGCCGCGTCTAAAGGGTTGATAGCATGGGGCATCGCGATCAGTGCCGCGTACTATTAGCCATGGGTCCCTGCCATTGCTAGGTGCTGGGCCCGACCAGATATGATGTTTTAGAACGGAAGCGGACTCATGGCGTATCAGTACCTCATGGGTCCTTAAGAGATCAAGGAAAATTTGTCAAACACCTGTGGGGTGTTAAGACTCACTATACCCCTTGTTACATTCCGTGAGGGGTGTAATTTCCAAAATGGGGTCACATGTGGGTATTTATTGTTTTGTGTTTATGTCAGAACCGCTGTAAAATCAGCCACCCTTGTGCAAATCACCAATTTAGGCCTCAAACGTACATAGTGCAACTGCAATCTCACTCCTGAGCCTTGTTGTGCATCCGCAGACCATTTTACGCCCACATATGGGGTATTTCTGTACTTGCATTACAAATTTTATTCCTTTTACCACTTGTGAAAATAAAAAGTATGGGGGCAACACCAGCATGTTAGTGTAAAAATGTTTAACTTTTCCTTTTCATAAGGGGTAAAAGGAGACACTAAACTGTTTCCTTGAAATACGATAGGGATTCAAAGTGAGAGAGCGCCATGCGCATTTGAGGACTAAATTAGGGATTGCATAGGGGTGGAATAGGGGTATTCTACGCCAGTGATTCCCAAACAGGGTGCCTCAAGTTGTTGCTAAACTCTCAGCATGCCAGGACAGCCAGTGGCTGTCCGGAAATGCTGGGAGTTGTTGTTTTGCAACAGCTGGAGGCTCCGTTTTGGAAACACTGCCGTACAATACGTCTTTCATTTTTATTGGGGGGGGGGGCAGTGTAAGAGGTGTATATGTAGTGTTTTACCCTTTATTATGTGTTAGTGTAGTGTTTTTAGGGTACATTCGCACAGGTGGGGGGTTGCGAGGAGTTTACCGCTAGGAGCTTGCGCTGCGGTGAAAAATTTGCCGCAGCTCAAACTTGAAGCAGGAAACTCACTGTAAACCCGCCCGGGTAAAATGTACCCTGTACAATCACATGGGGGTGGGGGAGGGCAAACCTCCAGCTGTTTCAAAACTACAACTCCCAGCATGTACTGACAGGCCGTGCATGCTGGGAGTTGTACTTTTGCAAAAGATGGAGGCACACTGGTTAGAAAACCTTCAGTAATATTCTGTTACCTAACCAGTGAGCCTCCAGCTGTTGCAAAACTACAACTCCTAGCATGTACTGTTTGCCAAAGGGCATGCTGGGAGATGTAGTTGTGCAACAGCTGGAGGTACGCAACTACAACTCCCAGCATGCCGAGACAGCTGTTGCTGTTTGGGCGTGCTGGGATTTGCAGTTTTGCAACATCTGGAGGGCTACAGTTTAGAGACCACTGTATAGTGATCTCCAAACTGTAGCCCTTCAGATATTGCTAGGCAACTCACCAGCTTCCGTAGGATCCAGGGAGCCGCATCGCCGTCCTTTGCTGCCGCCGATCGCTGCCCGCTGTCGATGGGTAAGTGGACCTTCCACGCCGGTCCCCGTCGGTTCCTCTGCTCTGCCCGGACAACAGTGGGTGGGCAGAGCGGGGGAACCGAACTTTAGCCCCCCCCCACCCGATCAGCTGTTGGTCGTCGCTTCTGAACGACCAATAGCAGGGATTGGAGGGGTGGCATCCCTGATACCGCACTCCCATCTCTTAAGGGGGATCGTGGGTGTCTTGGACAACCCCAATCCCCCTTATTTTCCGGGTTACCGGGTCAAATCGCCGGTGTAAATTCAGGACCCCCTTGGGCATTTGCATGGGGTGCCTGCTGATAGATATCAGTAGTCACCCAGGTACGCCCTTGGTCCTTAAGTAGCAGGGAGCGAAAACGTACCTGTATGCCCTTGGTCCCTAAGTAGTTAATTGTATTTTATATTCATGATATTCACATTGCATTCTAAGTAATGTTTAGTCATTATGGCATATATAATACCTTGATATAATACCTAGATATATGTCCAAAGTAAATGGCATTTGCACAGGTGCAACAATTACCACATGTAGGCTCTGTGTAGAGGATAATGCCTGAAATTTAACCTTGACATGACAATGTTGCTGAAAAGAGAGAAAAACTGACGTTTGCCATGTATATTTTCCCTAGGAAACCTAACATATTTTATTCATTTGTTTAAAACTTCCTAAAAATAAGTTGCCACAATTTGTAATAGCACATGGCAGCAGCTATTATTAATATAATGATGATTAGAGATGAGCAAATTTTTTGAAAAAATTCGATTTGGCCGATTCGCCGACTTTTCCCAAAAACATGCATTTCGGTCTGAATTTATTCACAGCGAATCGCTATTAAAAACTGCTATTTCTGGCCTACAGAGAGCCTCAATTGGGGTGTAGATCACTTTGCCTTGCTGTAATAGGCATAGGGTATGTGCTGGGTTAGTGAAATAATACAGTTATTCAATATGACATGCAGATCAGAGGCGTCACTATTAGAATCAATGTCGCAGAGTGGCACAATGACAGAGCCTGAAGGTGGCATCAGTATGAGGAGACCATATAGTGGCTGAATGACACAGCGTGGAGGTGGCTGCCGCATGAGAAGACCATATAGTTGCTGAATCAGGGCCGGATCATCATTGGCGCTCATGGAGTGCCTGCTCCAGGCCCCGGGCCCACAGGCGTCCCCAGTCACATTCGGGACATCCCTGTGTCCCGAAAAATCTTTTCAGGACACAAGGATGTCCCAGCGGTTAACTCTCTGCGGCGGCCCCCGCGTTAACTTTAAAACCGCAGGGGCCACCGGGAGGTGGCACACACAGGGACGTCACTGCATCACAGGGGCGTGCACCCATAGAGGAAAAGTGGAGCATTCAGGAGGATGCGTGCACATGGTAAGTGACCAATGGCACGTTGTCTTCAGTGTTCCGACCTCCGCTCCTACGGTCCGGGGACCTACTGCTATAGGCCATAGCAGTAGATTGTGACCCCGGTCACCGGGGTCCCCGGACCGGTGTAGCGGTGGTCAGAACACTGAAGTGGGGCAGTAAACAGGCATACAGCCTCCAGCCATACACTGTATATGGCTGAAGGCTGTATGTCTGTGGAGGAACTCTACTGCACCTAATGTGCGGGAACTGTACTGCACCTAATGTGGGGAGCTATACTGCACCTAATGTGGGAAGCTATACTGCACCTAATGTGGGGGAACTATACTACACCTAATGTGGGGAACTATACTGCACCTAATGTGAGGAACTATACTGCTCCTAATGTGGGGGAACTATACTGCACCTAATGCGGGGGACTATACTGCACCTAATGTGGGGGACTATACTGCACCTAATGTGGGGGACTATACTGCACCTAATGTGGGGAACTATACTGCACCTAATGTGGGGAACTATACTGCATCTAATGTGGGGAACTATACTGCACCTAATGTGGGGGAACTATACTGCACCTAATGTGGGGGGCACTATACTGCACCTAGTGTGGGGCAACTATACTGGACCTAATGTGGGGGACTATATTGCACCTAATGTGGGGAAACTATAGTGCAACTAATGTTGGGGAACTATAGTGCACCTAATGTGGGGGAACTATAGTGCACCTAATGTGGGGGACTATACTGCACCTAATGTGGGGGACTATACTGCACCTAATGTGGGGAACTATACTGCACCTAATGTGGGGAACTATACTGCATCTAATGTGGGGAACTATACTGCACCTAATGTGGGGGAACTATACTGCACCTAATGTGGGGGGCACTATACTGCACCTAGTGTGGGGCAACTATACTGGACCTAATGTGGGGGACTATATTGCACCTAATGTGGGGGAACTATAGTGCAACTAATGTTGGGGAACTATAGCGCACCTAATGTGGGGGAACTATAGTGCACCTAATGTGGGGGAACTATAGTTCACCTAATGTGGGGGAACAGTAGTGCACCTAATGTGAGAGAACTATAGTGCACCTAATGTGGGAGAATTGTACTGCACCTAATGTGGGAGAACTGTACTGCACCTAATGTGGGGGAACTGTACTGCACCTAATGTGGGGGAAGTGTACTGCACCTAATGTGGGGGAACTGTACGGCTCCTAATGTGGGGGAACTGTACTGCACCTAATGTGGGGGAACTGTACTGCACCTAATGTGGGGAAACTGTACTGCACCTAATGTGGGGGAACTATACTGCACCTAATGTGGGGGAACTGTCGGGGGGCCCATCATAATGAAGTACTCTGTCTTCCAGGCAGCCTTAATCTGGCCCTGGGCTTAATGACACAGCGTGGAGGTGGCGTCAGCATGAGGAGACCATGTAGTGGCTGAATGACACAGGGTGGAGATGGCGGCAGTATGAGGAGACCATATAGTGCCTGAATGACACAGTGTGGAGGTTGCGGCAGCGTGAGGAGACCATATAGTGGCTGAATGAAACAGTGTGGAGGTGGCGGCCGCATGAGGAGAACATATAGTGGCTGAATGACACAGGCTGGAGTTGGCATCAGCAAGAGGAGACCACATAATGGTTGAATGACACAGCCTAGAGTTGGAGTGATGCTGCATATTTTGACGCAGGGCCGTGGTGCCAACATTGGGACCCTGGCCACGCTTCACCTTCTACTGACACATCTTGCATGTGGCCAGGTTAACATCCCCCGGATGCTTGATGAAAAACTGCCACACCGCCGAGTAGCTGATTTTCCCACAAACAGTCCCCACTGATTGACTGCTACTGCCGCCGACTTCAGGAACCCCTGTTCCACTACCTCCAAGGAAAGTAGGCTGCTGTGAAGCAGGTGGTCTCCCCCTGGCACGTTTGAATCCAGACTTTCCATATCTGTTTCCATGCTAACTGCCAACCATGCTACCACCTTGCTGGCTCAGCTGCTGCTTCACGGGCAACCTGCAACCTTCTTCTCCTGATGATGATGAAGCCCCTTCTGCACCTGACTCCCAAGTGTGATCGGCTTCAGCATCATCATCATCGATTTGTGTCTGCACGTCACTGATGTCCTCCTCAGGTTCCTCAACAACCACTCTCCTCAGCACTTCTTGCCCGCATAGCGGAGGAAGCGGCAGATGTCTGCTCCATTTCTTGGCTGGGCAGTAGCTGGTGACTGTCCTCTAGTAGAACATCCTCACTAAATAGTGGCGCTGAACCCACAGGATAAGATACTTCTGTGGGGGAGGGAACAGCATAGCACAATAGACAGTCTGAATAGACACTGGGGAGATTTCTTACTATCTGTGTATATCAAGTTCTTTCTATACCTATTTGCCTTGGTGTACGTCCTGTGTACTTCTCCCACATTTTTTTTTTTTTTTTTAAAGAAGGGCTACCCACGTCATACATACAAATGATTTGCCCAAAAATGTTGTGACCTTTTTTACCCATTGTGCAAAAAATGTGTGACAGTTTAACAACAAAGAGCCAGGGAAAACCAATAAGAAATCCCCCCCCCCCCCCCCCAACCCTGTAAAAGTGCCTGAAGTGGCACAGGGAGTAACGAAATTACATGGGTGTAATGAAATGGCATAGGGGTTCATGAAATGGCAGGGGGGGGGGCAAGTTGTGACAAAATGTTTGCGGGAGTGGATGGGAGTGGGCAGTAATGGTCAGAAATCCAGAGGGAGCTGGTGGGAGCGGTATTAAAAAAAAAGTCCAGCTCAGGGCTCTAAATCTGAGTGTGTGTGAAATGTCTAAAATGTGTTAGGCTGTGTTCACACAGCCGTCTATACCCGTATTTTTTCGTCTGTTATAGCATATTTAAAACGGAAGTCAAATGGTTGTAAATAAATCCCATCGATGATATTGGGAGTTTTTTTTTACAATCCTTTCACCCCTGTTTGCCCCCGTCTGCTCTCATTTTAGTTTTTATTTTGACGGGAGAAAAGACGGTGCATGCAGTATTTTTTATTTTATTTTTTTGTCAAAAAAGAACGGAGCAAAAACGGATATAATTAATTTAACATTGAAGTCTATGGGAAACAGATGAGCCTTTGATGCCATCCCTTTGCATCCATTTTTACTTCTGAGCATGTTCAGAACAAAAACATTATTCTTTTTTTGTTTATTAACTGAACAATAACGGATCCAAACGCATGCAAACAGATAACATCCATTTGCATCTGTTTACTTCATTTTGTCTCTTAAAAAAAGGTCAATGAACGTCAATTGCAGGATGGAAGAGAACGGCCGTGTGAACGCAGCCTTATATCAATTTTAAAAAAAAATAGGGATTTAAAGGGATACTCCACTAGAAAACATTTTTCTTTAAATCAACTGGTGCCAGAAATTTAAAAAGATTTGTAAATTACTTCTATTTAAAAATCTTAATCCTTCCAGTACTTATTAGCTGCTGTTTACTACAGAGGAAGTTATTTTCTTTTTGAATTTCCTTTCTGTCTGACAACAGTGCTCTCTGCTGACACCTATGTCCATGTCAGGAACTGTCTAGAACCGAAGAGGTTTGCTACGGGAATTTGTTCCTAATCTGGACAGTTCCTAAAATGGACAGAGGTGTCAGCAGAGAGCACTGTGTTCAGACAGAAAGGAAATTCAAAAGAAAAGAACTTCTTATACAGCAGCTGATAAGTACTGAAAGGATTAAGATTTTTTAATAGAAGTACTTTACAAATCTGTTTAACTTTCTGGCACCAGTTGATTTAAAGAAAAATGTTTTCCAGTGGAGCACCCCTTTAATTTAAGACCTGCACAAATGTTTTCTTGCCCCCAAAAATCTGAGACTCTTTTGTACTTTAATGCTGGCCTCATCCCTTTAAAAAGAAAAGAAAACAAGGGGCAAGATAGACGTGGTCTTCTAGGGCCTGACACATTTATTAGAATTTATATCAGAAAATTGGCATAAATTATAGCAAAAAGTTGGGATTTGCCACTGAAAAAAATTCCCTTAATAACAATTAACTATAGATTAAATAACACTTTCATCTCAAAGTATTAGCCTGAAGCCCAGATTCATGTAGGCAAAGCTATATAAATAAACTATTACATTTCTCTGTAACTGCTTTAAAATAGTCACTGTTGGTTTTGAGTTGAAGATTCTAGATTAGATGTTTCGTTCTGTTTTATTCAGCAAATGTTATTCCGGCAGGTCAGTAGATTGTTTACTGCACAGTTGTCATTCTTATATTGTCTATAAATGCCGACCTTTTTTCTTTCATTATTATTATTAGGAACAAGCGAATCTAATCTGACAAATCCAAATTCGTTACGAATTTCAGGAAAACTTTGATTTGCAACGAATGCAAATATCGCGGTGATTCGTTAAAAATCGCTTCCTTAAACTCCATTTAGTGCAGTCCAGGCTCCAGGGCATCTAAAATGGCAGATCCACATGTGAGGACATGGGGCAAGGAATCCTGGGAAGATGGGAACAAGGCTCAGCGGGATAACCCTGAATCACATGCAGCATGCAGCCTATCAGCAGCCAGCCACCCCTGTGATGTCACAGCCCTATATAATCGGCAGCCATCTTGCGGCCAGTCACATCAGCGTTCTATTGCAGAGAGAGAGGGACGGACAGCACTGTGTGTTGCACAGAAAAGCATTTTTACAGCAGCGATTCACCTCCCAGTCACATCAGTGTTTTATTGCAGAGAGGGACAGAGAGCAGTGTGTTGCGCAGAAAAGCTTTTTTACAGCAGTGATTTACCTCAAGCCCAAATCCAGCCTAGATTTGATAAGGAAGGGAGAGAGATTGCAATTTTGGGTGTAGTACACAGCGACTGTGTGCTGCAGCACTGGTATGTACAACAACCAAAAAGCTAATTGTAGCCAGCCAGTTAGGGGGAGTAGAGCACTAAAAGTGTATTGTCCTCTATTAAGTGTAACCTGTGTGTACACCTAAGTGGTGTACCATTTTGTTCCGGTTAAAGTCTAAAGGGCCTAGATACTGTGAGAGGACAGGCAAAAGTACACACCTGCTAGTGTTGTAGACAAATAATATTTTTAAGTGTACTGGAGCGCATTGTCCTCCCCTCATAAGTTCATACCACATACGTACATCTAAGTGGTGTACCATTTTGTTCCTGTTAAAGTCTTAAAGGGGTTATCCAGGAAAAAACTTTTTTTTTAAATGTCAACTGGCTCCAAAAAGTTAAACAGATTTGTAAATTACTTCTATTAAAAAATCTTAATCCTTTCAGTACTTATGAGCTGATGAAGATGAGTTGTTCTTTTCTGTCTAAGTGCTCTCTGATGACACGTGTCTCGGGAACCGCCCACTATAGAGGCAAATCCCCATAGCAAACCTCTTCTACTCTGTGCAGTTCCCAAGACAAGCAGAGATGTCAGCAGAGAGCACTGTTGCCAGACATAAAATAACTCAACTTCAGCAGCTGATAAGTATTGAAAGGATTAAGATTTTTTAATAGAAGTAATTTACAAATCTGTTTAACTTTTTGGAGCCAGTTGATATATATATATATATATATATATATATATATGTATATATATATATAGTATTTTCCTGGAATACCCCTTTAAGGGCCTTGATATTGTGAAAGACCAGCCAAAAGTACACACCTGCTGGTGTTGTAGACAAATACTGTTTTTAAGCATTCTGGAGCGTATTTTACTCCCCTTATATCCACACTAAGTATGTCAGGTAGAGAAGTGCCAGGATGTGCACAGAGGAGTGGCAGAGGCCTAAATTCATCAGGCAGAGGTCGCAGCAGACTAGGGGCCAGTGGCAGCAGGAGTCGCAGCGAGAGGCCTAAGCTCCTGGTATCAGCTAGCAGTCTTGTCTCAACCAGCAACCCATCTGCTGTCATCGATTGGTTAACACGGTCATCCACTTCATCACAAGTGACATCTGACACCCCTAGTCAACAGTCGGTGGTTCCTCAGACATAACCCTCAGTTGGCATGGCCCGGGAGCAGTCCCTGTCCTCCCATTGCCTCTGTCCAATGCTGTTCCCTCCCCCACAGAAGTATTTTATGCTGTGGGTTCAGCTCCTCTATTTAGTGAGGACAATCTACTAGAGGACAGTCAGCAGCTACTGCTCAGCCAAGAAGTGGAGGAGATATCCGCCACTTCCTCCACTAGGCGGGCAAGTAGTGATGAGGAAAGTGGCATGGGAGGTGGTGTTACCAGCGTTCAGGGTCCTAAAGCAGACACTGTTGAGGAACCTGAGGAAGACATCAGTTACGTGCAGACACATATCGATGATGATGAAGCCAATCACACTTGAGAGCCAGGTGCAGAATGGGCTTTATCATCATCAGGAGAAGAGGGTTGCAGGTTGCCTGTGAGGCAGTAGCTGAGCCAGCAAGGTGGTAGCATGGTTGGCAGTCAGCATGGTGGCAGAATTGGAAAGTCTGGGGCCAAAAGTGCCCGGGGTAGACCACCTGCTTCATGGCAGCCTACCTTCCCGGGAGGTAGTGGAACAGGGGTTCCAGTAGTCGGCAGCAGTAGCAGTCAAACAGTGGGGACTGTTGGTGGGAAAATCAGCTACTTGGCGGTGTGGCAGTTTTTCATCAAGCATCCGGAGGATGTTAACCTGGCCACATGCAAGATGTGTTGGCAGAAGGTGAAGCGTGGCAAGGGTCCCAATCTTGGCACCATGCCCCTGCATTAACTTATGCAGCGTCATCATGAAGCGGCCTGGGAGAACCGTGGCTCAGATGTGGTGGTCCTGCCTGCTGCATCACCCAGCGGCACGCCGTTCCCTGTTTCAGCCAGTCAAGGCTTCACCACCTCAGCCGAAGGGAGCTGTGTGCCATACCTATCTTCTGTCGCTCCAGATGCTCCAGCTCCACCTACTTCAAGTTAGTCATTCCGCCAGCAATTCCTCAGCAAAGCCATGTCCAAGAGACAACAGTATGTGCCCACTCATCCAAGGGCACAGAAGCTGAATGTCCTCCTGTCCAAGTTGCTGGTGCTGCAGTCCCTCCCTTTTCAGGAGGACTGATGGCTTGTGCCGAGCCGAGGTGGAGAGTCCCAAGCCGTCATTTCTTTGCGAAGAAGGCAGTATCAGCCCTGCACAATTTTGTGGAACAGAAAGTGGGCCAGTCCTTCAGCCTGTTGGTGTGTACCAAAGTGCAGCACCGATGTGTGGAGCTGTAACTACAGTCAGGGACAATACATGTCCTTTACGGCCTACTGAGTAAATGTGGTTCCTGCACAGCCACAACAGCAACTTGGACAGGTCATGCTGCTACCGCCTCCACGCTCTCAGGTCGTTGGTCTTGTGACAGTGTGTGCCTCCGCCTCCTCATCCTCCACCGTGTCCTCAGCTTCCACTGCATGGACAAGTCTCAGTGCCCCTTCAGCATACCATGTATGCAGGGCACAGCGGTGTCACGCTGTTCTTCACATGGTTTGCTTTGGTGAACAGTATCACACAGGGGTGGAACTGCTAAAAGTCATTCATCAAGAAATCAAATCATGGCTTACTTCACGAAAACTGGCAATGGGAACCATGATGACCGACAACTGGAAGAACATCTTGTCTGCACTGCGACAAGAAAGCCTGAGGAATGTGCCCTGCATGGCACACGTGTTCAATCTGGTTGTCAAGTGGTTTGTGAAGTGTTACCCCCATTTGCAAGACATCCTAACAATGGGAAGGAAACTTTGCATGCACTTCAGCCACGCATACACCGCAAAGCACACCCTCCTTTAGCTACAGCGTCAGAACGGTACCCCCAACATAGTCTTATTTGTGATGTTTCCACACGTTGCAATTCCACCCTCCATATGTTGGATTGACTAAACAGAGAGAAGCCATCACCGATTTCTGTAACTTCAATGTCAACCAGTGGCCGCTCATACGTGACACCTGCTGTTTGCTCAGGCCCTTTGAGGAAGCCACCTTATTTGTCAGTCGCCAGGATTATGGGATGAATGACATCATTTCACTGCTTCATTTACCAAAACATGTATTGGAAAGGATGGCTGGTCACGGCACTGGTGAAGTGGTGCTTACATTTCACGGCCACATGAGCCCTGTGGGGGCTAAACTGGAGGAGGAGGAGGGGCACAGTGGAGAACAGTTTAGGTTTCACCAAATGAGTGGTTTTTCAAGTCATCTGACAGGAGAGGAGGAGCAGGAGCAGCCAGAAGAGTTAGAGGGTTATAAGGAAGGTGATATAAAGGACCCAGACACACCGTGGCAGTATGCAGTGGAGATGAAGGCAGGGAGTTCCTCCAAGTCACTTGCACAAACGGCACAATGCATGCTCACTTGCTTGTGTAGTGATTGCCAAATTGTCACCATTCAGCAGCAGGATGACTTCTTGCTCTCCACATTATTGGACCTCGCTAACGGGACAAAATGGGGGCCTTTTTTACACCCACTGAGAGGGAGGACAAACTGACCTACAGAGACATCCTTTGTAGTCAGTTGGCCGATGCCTATTTGCACCATCGTCCATCCTCTCGCAGGTCTGACTCGGGGGGCCCTCTGCGCTCACCTTCCACTGCCATGGCTGCTGGGGAGGGGTGGGGTGGCAGGAGCAGTACCAGCTCCATCAGCAGCAGTCTGAGTCTACAGTTGCTGATCAGTAGCTTTCTTCACCCACATAGTGAAGCAACTCATCAGCAGCAGGTAGACCTGGAGCAGGACCTGAAACAGCAGGTGGTGGCATACCTTGACATGACCATGCCAACAAAGATCCGCTGGACTTCTGATCAGCCAAACTTGATTTGTTGCCGCAACTAGCAGAGTTTCCCCTGGAAAAGCTATCCTGCACACAGAAGTGTGCAATCAGAGCGGGTGTTTTATGTGACGGGGGCCATAGTAACCCCAAGGAAAACTCCTCTGTCCACGAAAAATGTGGAAAGACTGACCTTTGTGAAGATGAATCAGGCATGGATCAGCCAGGATTTCCACCCACCAATGCCTGATGCATCAGAGTAGATTTACCATGGTGCTACACCAACACTTCAAAAATATGGATAGTGCCAAACAGATTTAAGGCACTGCTCCCTAGTTACAGACATTCCTCCACATCAGACCACAAGTAAGTACTGAAGATATGCATTAGCTTAAACTTAACTTTTTTTAGGATAAAATATATGTACCCCCCAATTTTTTTTTAATCAAACACCATGTTCCACCTACACCACCAAGTATTGATGTGATGCAAAGACCTCTAAAAGGTGGAAGGGAGTAACGTATGGTCCATTGTAAGCGGTGGGGGTACAAACATTTTATCACACATACAGGATCCTGCGCAGATTTGATGCACAGAATTTATAACTGCTAATTAGAAGCTGTGCTAAGTCATTTAGTTTACATTGAAATCTGCATCAGAAAATCCTGTGTATCAAATCCTGCGCATCAAATCTGCATATATGTGAACGTACCCTAAAAGTTAAGTTTTACGTAATGCATATCCTCAATACTTACTTGTGCATACGAAAACTTTTACAAAAGAGACAGTTTTTTTCTGCCTACTTGCCTCAGCTAGTATTCTGATCCTGCCACCCACCTGATGCCACACATCTGATGCCAAGTTATCCTTTTTTCACCCACCTTCGTCAACGGGTACTGGTGTTGCCACCCACCAACCCACTATGTCTCTAAGTCAGTTTCAGGACTCCTGATGCTGCTAATGCCACCTCCAGGCTGTCTCATACTGCCACCATATGGTCTCCTCCTGCTGCTGCCAACTTTAGACTGTGTCATTCAGCTACTATATGGTCTCCTCATGCTGGCACCAACTCCAGGCTGTGCCATTCTGCCACGTTATGGTCTGCTCTTGTTGCCGCCAACTCCAGGCTGTCTCATTCAGCCACTATATGGTCTCCTCATGCTGCTTCCAATTACAGGCTGTGTTATTCAGCCACTATATGGTCTCCTCATGCTTCTGCCACCTCCAGGCTGTGTCACTGTACCGCAATGTGGTCTTCTCATGCTGCTGGCACATTAAATAAAACTTTTTAGGTTCATCTATTTGAAATCTTCAATTTAAATGTTAAAAAACATTTTTTATCTTTTCAATTGTGAGGCCCCATGGTCTTGTCAGGCTGTTGCCACCTCCGGGCTGGGTCATTCAGCCACTATATGGCCTCCTCATGCTGCTGCCACCTCCACGCTGTGTCATTCAGCCACTAAATGGTCTCCTCATGCTACCGCCACCTCCTTGCTGTGTCATTCAGCCACTATATGGTCTCCTCATACTGATGCCACCTCAGGCTCTGTCATTGTGCCGCTCTGCGACAGTGATTCTAATAGCGACGCCTCTAATCTGCATGTCATACTGAATAACAGTATTATTTCACTAACCTAGTACTCACCCTATGCGTGTTACAGCAAGGCAAAGTGTTCTACACCCCTATTGAGGCTCTCTGTAGGCCAGAAATAGCCATTTTTACCACAGATTTGGCGCAATTAAATTAGAACCGAACCACATTTTTTCAGAAAATTCGTCACATCGGCCGAATCAAATTTTTCAAAAAATTCGCTCATCTCTAATTATTATACCACCAATGCCACCATGGGATATCATAGTAACACTCATCCTTAAAGCTGTGAAGTAAATGCTAAATATGAAAAAGTTAAAAAAAATAAAAATATATATATATATAACTATATATATATATAACTATATATTGTGAGAAGGTGAAAGGCATGGTGGTTGATGGGCGATATGTGCCACCAAGGCTCCTGGCTTTGGTGAAGTAAGAAACGGTATATACTCAGTGTCTATGCTGTGATGCAGACTGACACTATGGCCATAGGATGGCTGGAAGGCCAATCCGGGATGGCGCTTACTGGGAATAGTCAAGTGTAGGCTGGGGGCCATTCCCCACAATCCAGGCCGTCATTTGTTGGCCTTAAAGCTAGGCTGCCTCACCAGCTGAGGGGGATTTGCTAGTTGCAGCTCACATTGCCAGAGAGAGCTGAGAGTGGAGTTTTTCTCTGAGAGTTTGGAAGCTGGTGAGCAGACTGCCTGCAGGCCTGAAAAATACTTGCTTGATGCCGCATGGCATGAACTCAGGTGTGGACAAACACCTAAGGAATGCAGGTGCACTTTCTGTTACTTTTTCCTTTGTTCAGCATTTAAGACTGTTTGCTGTGTGCCAAGTGTGAATAAAACACTGAACTTTGATTTGAAAACCCTGTTTCCATGCCTCTATACTGCAACTGCACCTGTATGCAAGAGCGAGTCATCAAAATATTCTATGTACAGGTGAAACTCGAAAAATTTGAATATCGTGCAAAAGTCCATTGTATTTCATTGATGCAACTTAAAAGAAAAGGAACCATGAAGTACTCCAAAATCTCCTGGTAGACAGATGCGTTGATTCTGGACTTAATGAAGCACAGCAGACCAACACCAGCAGATGCCATGGCTCCCCAAATCATAGTAATATGGGGAGCTTTGGGGGTTTCATGAGCTGTAAGCCATAATCATCACAATTATGACAAATCACAGCTTGAACTATCTTGCTTTGTAGTCTCTCACATATATTAGTTTCACCTTTAAAGTTGCATTACAGAAATAAATGAACTTAGCACGATATTCTAATTTTTCGAGTTTCAGCTGTGTGTATATACACTGCTCAAAAAATAAGGTGAACACTAAGATAACACATCTTAGATCTGAATGAATGAACTAATCGTATTAAACACTTTCGTCTTTACATAGTGGAATGTGCTGACAACAAAATCACACAAAAATTATCAATTGGAATCAAATTTATCAACCCATGGATGTCTAGATATGGAGTCATACTCAAAATCAAAGTGGAAAACTACACTACAGGCTGATCCAACTTTCATGCAATGTCCTTAAAGCAAGTCAAAAGGAAGCTCAGTAATGTGTGTGGCCCCCACGTAGCCGTATGACCTCCCTACAATGCTTGGGCATGCTCCTGATGAGGGATGTTCTCCCAGACCTGGACTAAAGCATCTCCTGGACAGTCTGTGGTGCAATGTGGCGTTGGTGGATGGAACGAGACATGATGTCCCAGATGTGCTCAATCGGATTTAGGTCTGGGGAACGGGCGGGCCAGTCCATAGCATCAATGCCTTCCTCTTGCAGGAACTGCTGACACACTGCAGCCACATGAGGTCTAACATTGTCTTGCATTAGGAGGAACCCAGGGCCAACCGCACCAGCATATGGTCTCAAAGGGGTCTGAGGATCTCATCTCGGTACCTAATGGCAGTCAGGCTACCACTGGCAAGCACATGGAGGGCTGTGCAGCTCCCAAATAAATGCCACCCCACAGCATTAATGACCCACCGCCAAACTGGTCATGCTGAGGGATGTTGCAGGCAGCAGAACGTTCTCCACGGCTTCTCCAGACTCTGTCACGTCTGTCACATGTGCTCAGTGTGAACCTGCATTCATCTGTTAAGTGCACAGGGCGCCAGTGGTGAATTTGCCAATTTTCGTGTTCTCTGGCAAATGCCAAACGTCCTGCACGGTGTTTGGCTGTAAGCACAACCCCCACCTGTGAATGTTGGGCCCTCATACCACCCTTATGAAGTCTGTTTCTGACCGTTTGAGTGGACACATGCAGACTTGTGGCCTGCTGGATGTAATTTTGCAGGGCTCTGGAAGTGCTCCTCCTGCTCCTCCTTGCTCCTCCTGCTGCTGGGTTGTTGCCCTCCTATGGACTCCTCCACGTCACCTGATGTACTGGCCTGTCTCCTGGTAGCGCCTCCATGCTCCGGACACTACGCTGACAGACACAGCAACAGCTCGCATTGATGTGCCATCCTGGATGAGCTGCAATACCTGAGCCTCTTGTGTGGGTTATATACTCTGTGTCATGCTACCACTAGTGAGAAAGCACTGCCAACATTCAAAAGTGACCAAAACATCAGTCAGGAATCATAGGAACTGAGAAGTGGTCTGTGGTCACCACCTGCAGAACCTCTTGCTAATTGCTAATAATTTCCACCTATTGTCTGTTCCATTTGCACAACAGCATGTGAAATTGATTGTCAATCAGTGTTGCTTCCTGAGTGGACAGTGTGATTTCACAGAAGTGTCATTGACTTGGAGTTACATTGTGTTGTTTAAGTGTTCTCTTAATTTTTTTAAGCAGTGTATATATATATATATATATATATATATATATATATATATATACATATATATATATATATATGTCATTAAAATGTATGCCACTGGTCAGATAAAATGTTTGGAATTACTTCTGACCTATGGGCAACCATGCACTATAAGGAGTTTTTCAATAGGCATAATACAATTTTACAAATCTAATTATTTTATAATGTACTGCATTGTAACATTGTGTGGGTGTGGCTGTGTTTGTGTGTGTGTGTGTGTGTGTATATATATATATATATATATATATATATATATATATATATATACCGTGCACACACATTTATTCGTAAATCATAAATCATTCACCAGGCAGCAACAAATGTGTTTAACCCTGTTATCTTTCTTTCGGAAAGGGCCTTGGATATTGCTATAGAACATACAGAGTGCATGTGCTGAGTACCTGAGGGAAGTCACCATCTGCTGAAGATAAAGGGAAATGCATGCTTGGTCAATGAACTCCAGAAATCCTCTGTGTGTAAAGGTATGGAGAATTGAAATTGTCATAGTATAAAGATATTCACCCTATCATCTTACTTTCATAGTTACATTTCTATTGGCCAATAAATACATTTTATTCATATTATTTTAATACCATATGTAACTGTTAAGTATTTAATGTTTTTCCCAATATGTATTATTCATTTAACATGATATTTATTCAGTACATTTATATATCTATATGTACTTTATCTTCATTGTTTTGTCAAATTTATAATGGTATATGGTATAAAGTAAATTTTAGTATTTTTACTATATTTGTTAATTGCTTTTACTTCCTTTTATGTATGTTTTTCCATTTTTTCCCCTAAACATTTTGGGGTCTGATGTATACTTGAATTCACAGTATATAAATTGGGGTTTACTCTCATGGTCATCCTTTAAGAGAAGACAATGAAAGAACCTATATAATTCAAACTGGTCAATTTTACTTAACCTGTTGGGGACTATGGGCATATGGCTACGCCCTTGCATCCTGGTACTTAAGGACCAAGGGCATACCTGCACGCCTGTGGGAATTTTGATCCCCGCTGTTAGCCGGACGGGGATCGGAATGGGACGCCTGCTGAAATCATTCAGTAGGCATCCCGTGCAAATGCCTGGGGGGGGGGTCTTAAGACCCTCAATTCAGATTGGCGATTCACGGCGATTCCAGGCTGATCGGGTCTCTGATGACCCGACAGCCCAGAAAATAGGGATGATCAGAGCTGTCAGAGACAGCCCCGATCATCCTAAAGGGGTGCCACCTCCTCCTATCCCCTGCGATTGACCGATCTGGCCAATCGGCGATTCGCAGGGCAGGGGAGGGGGGGGACCTTCATTTCCCCCCTGCTCTGCCCGCCCCTGGATGTCGGGGCAGAGCTGGGGAAGATGGTGATGAGGTGCGGGCGATTGATGTGGCGGGGACCGTTGGTACCGGTTGCCTGGGCTCCGGCGATGACCAGGGACCATGGACCAGCGACTGACAGGAGGCGGCAGGCAAGTGGAGGCAGCAGCAGCTGTTTCCCAGATACAGCAATGAAGATTGCCATAAAGTGATCTTCACTGTTGTATCTAGGAGTTTCAAAACTACAGCTTTTGGCTGTCCGGGCACGCTGGGAGTTGTAGTTTTGCGACATCTGGAGGGCCACAGTTTGGAGATCAATGTCCTTCCAGATGTTGCAAAACTACAACTCTCAGCATGCCCAGACTGTCCAGGCATGCTGGGAGTTGTAGTTCTGTAACATCTGGCCCTTCAGATGTTACAGAACTACAACTCCCAGCATGCTTGGACAGTCTCAGCATGCTGGGAGTTGTAGTTTTTGTAATATCGGGAAGGGCACTGTTAGTAGAACACTATACAGTGGTGTCCAAACTGTAGCGCTCTAGTTGTTAATTTAAAGCATGCCGAGACTGTCCAGGCATGCTAGGAGTTGTAGTTCGGCAACATCTGGCCCTTCAGATGCTGCCGAACTACAACTCCCAGAATGCCTGGGCAGTCTGGGCATGCTTGAAGTTGAAATCTTGCAACATCTGGAGGACTACAGTTTGGAGACCACTACACAGTGGTCTCCAAATTGTTCTCCTCCAGTTGTTGCATAATTGCAACTCCCAACATGCCCTTCGGCTGTCTGGGCATGCTGGGAGTTGTAGTATTGCAACAACTGGAGGCACACTGGTTGGGAAACATTGTCTGTTTCCAAACTCAGTGTTTCCCAACCCGTGTGCCTCCTGCTGTTGCAAAACTATAACTTCCAGCATGCACTGACAGACCATGCATGCTGGGAGTTACAGTTTTGCAACAGCTGGAGGCACATGGGTTGGGAAACACTGCGTTAGGAAACAGACAGTGGTGCAGAGACACTGCGGTAGTCTTGTTACCTAACTCCGTGTTTCCCAATCCCAATCAGTGTGCCTCTAGCTGTTGAATAACTACAACTCCCAGCATGCACGGTCTGTCAGTGCATGCTGGGAGTTGTAGTTTTGCCACCCCCCCCCCCCCTCCCTACATGAATGTACAGGGCGTTTATAGCACGTTTCCAGCTTCAAGTTTGAGATGCGGCAAATTTTCCGCTGCAGCGGGAAACTCACTGCAAACCCAGGCCCATGTGAATGAAACCTAAAAACACCACACTACACTACACTAACCCAAAATAAAGAGTAAAACACTACATATACACTACACCCTTACACTGTCGCCCCCCACCCACCCCCACCCCCAATAAAAATTAAAAACGTCCTGTACATCAGTTTTTTCCAAAACGGAGCCTCCAGCTGTTGCAAAATTCAACTCCCAGCTATTGACTGTCCAGGCATGTGGTGAGTTTTGCAACAGCTGGAGGCACCCTATTTGGGGAAAACTGACGTACAGTATTTTTAGTGGAGGAGGCAAGTGAAACGCTTGCATCCGGGTACACCCCTATAAAAAATCCCTAATTTAGGCCTCAAATGCGCATGGCGTTCTCTCACTTCAGAGACCTGTCTTATTTCAAGGCAACAGTTTAGGGCCACATATGGGGTATCTCTGTACTCAGGAAAAATTACGCTATAAATTTTGGGGGCTTTTTCTCCTTTTACCCCTTATGAAAAGGTAAAGTTGGGGTCTACACCAGCCTGTTAATGTAAAAAAAATTACGTTTTTACACTAACATGCTGGTGTTGCCCCATTCTTCTCCTTTTCATAAGAGGTAAAAGGAAATAAAGAGCCCCAAAATTTGTAACACAATTTCTCCCAAATAAGGAAATACCCAATATGTGGGCATAAAATGCTCTGCAGGCGCACAACAAGGCTCAGGAGTGAGAGCGCACTATGTACATTTGAGGCCTAAACTGGTGATTTTTAACAGGGGTGGCTGCTGGTTATAGCACTTCTGACATAAACTAAAAAAAAAAAAATTCCCACATGTGACCCCATTTTGGTGCTAAATGATTTTGATTAAATTTTTTGAGAGATTTACAACAAAAGGAAAGATTGGTCAAAGAAAACAACACGGCCAAAGAGCAATATATAACAGATATAACATTTATATAAATGTCACTAATACAATCAGTAGATTGAAATATTAATTAGAAATATTAATTTGCAGAATCATGTGTTTGGATGTTGCGCATATTATAGACATATCCGGTAAATCATAATAGGTCAACTTGAAAAATTCAAAACATCATATAGGTAGATTAAAAGTATTATATAGTCATACCTAAAACACTGCAGCGAAGAATAGGATTTTTCATGACTAGAGGGGAGGGCTACGTGACCCCATTTTGGAAACTGCCCCCCTCACGGAACGTAAGAAGGGGTATAGTGAGCCTTAACACCACACAGGTGTCTGACAGATTTTTGAAACAGTGGTCCATGAAAATGAAAAATTTAATTTACAAAGATATGTCAAACGCCAGTTCCTTGAAGGGGGTAGTTTCCCAAATAGTGTGCCATGTGGGGTGTTTTTTGCTGTTCTGGCACCATGGGGGCTTCCTAAATGAGACATGCCCCCCAAAAACCATTTCAGCAAAATATGCTTTCCAAAAGCCAAATGTCGCTCCCTCCCTTTTGAGCCCTCTAGTGCACCCGCAGATGACTTTACATCCACACATGTGGTATTTCCTTACTCGAGAGAAATGGGGTTTAAAATTTTGGGAGACATTTTCACCTATTACCCCTTGTGAAAATGAAAAATTTGGGGTAACATCAGCATTTTAGTAAAAAAAATAAAAAATTTTAATTTTCACGTCCAACCTCAATGCAAAGTCGTCAAACACCTGTGGGGTGTTAAGGCTCACTGTACCACTTGTTATGTTCCTTGAGGGGTGTAGCTTCCCAAATAGTATGCCATGTGGGGTGTTTTTCGCTGTTCTGGCACAATAGGGGCTTCCTAAATGCGACTGCAAAATACAGTGTGACTTGGCTCCAGTATATCCTCACTCTTTGTTAGCAGTAGGGATGGCAATCCCATGTAAAAATACAGTTCAACGTACGGGTATGAAAACCCTATACCGATCTTGGCAGTTGTGTAAGGTTGTATAAAGTTCAATGCTCTATATAAACAAACATAAAAGCATAAAAATAAATCCAAATGCATTTCAGGGGGTGGACACATGCGTTCTTACCCCTTCCTCAGTGGCTGACAATGATAGCTTGACATAATGGGTCATTTATATAGGGATATTGTTGATTATCCAGCTGGACATGTTGAAGAATGTGGAAAAGCATTATGGGAGATAAAGGACTCAGGGAGCTGATGGACTCATATATAATCTCAGGACCCAGTTCATACCTATGTTGCGTTATTCATGCGTTTCTCATAAAAATGCGTTTTTCATCGAAAACACAATACACAACAATAAGGGTAACAGAAAAAAATATATAACAACCAAATTAATATGCATAAATACACAGTGGATAATAAATGATCCACAATAATCGGAGTTCAGACAAGAATAAGGATGCAATTCATACTTCAATAGGTGCCGAAAGAAAAAATTGAAATAAAAATGAATAGAAATAAAAATAAGAATAAAAATGAAAGTGAAATGAAATAAAAATAAATAAAAATAATAATAATAATTATACAAATAATAATAAAACAGATGAAAATTAAAAATAATAAAAATGAAAATAGTGGGTTGAGAGTGGATGTTTAAGGTTACCCTTCTTGATATTATAAATGTGTTCGGCCACTCTAACCTTGAGTAGACGCCTGGTCAAGTCTACATTTTGTTTGTCACACCCACATGGAAGTAGGTAGATTAAACCTTTGGTGTTGCATGTGATCAAATCTTTGATTCCCCATCTAAAATTTGTAACTGTAGATGCCACCATTTCTGTTTTCTTTGGACCATGTGTGGCCCACCATTTAGCGCAAATGCCACATTAACAGAAACCTCTAGAATTGAGCCATGTGTGGGATATTTCTGTATTTGTCTGTTTTCTAATTGTAGGAGCAACTATCAATCCCAAATTTGGGGCCCGAGTGTAAACTATTGTAGGTTTAGACGGCAACAGCCACCCTATTACTTTGTCTTGTTGTAGGATGTGCCAATATTTACCCAAAATGTGTTCCACCATCTTATACTGTGTGTTGAATGGTAAGATGACTTTTAATTGTTGTTCTGATGTTTTATCATCATCGGCTCCTCCCGGGTAACAAAAAAAGGAGGCCCTATCAAGTTGATTAACCTGGTACAAGGCTACTAAGTTTTATATAGTTGTTTTTCGCAGTGGGTTTCCTAAAAGTATTGCATAACAATTGTGCACCAGTGGCTTCAATTTCTAGGTCCACAAATTAAATCATATAATCACTGATAGTGGAAGAAAATTTGAGGTTGAGAACGTTGGAGTTAAACCCATCAATGAAACGTTCCAGGTCATCCCGAGGTCCCCGCCAAATCAAAAAAATGTAATCGAGATAACGACGCCATAGCACCAGGTTCGTGCCGAGTATGGTGGTAATGATGGAATCCTCCCAAGCTGCCATAAATAGGCCAGCTTAACTCGGTGCAAACCTGGAGCCATTGAGAGTCACTGTCTGCTGCAAATAAAAGTGAACCTCAAAATAAAAATAATTGTAAGTGAGAATAAGCGTAATTGCATCCGTGATAAACTGAATTTGTTCTGATTTAATATTCCCCTTCTCCAAAAAAGTTGTGACTGTTGCAACACCCCACCCTGTGAGTGATCAATAATAGTATAAAGGGATCAGAAGTCCAAGGAAAGTGCTCTAACAATTTAATAGCTTGTGTAGTATCTTTCAAATAATAATCAGTGGTTTAACAAAAGGCTGTATAAACCTATCAACAAATTGAGATAAATTAGAAATGAGGGACCCAATACCAGAAACAATAAAACAATAGGATGCCCGGGGGGTGAGATAGACTTTTATGGGTTTTAGGTAAACAATAAAATACAGAAGTGCGGTCAGGGGTGCTTAGGATGAATCTGCACACTACTTAAATAGGCCAATAAACATATGTGGAGGTATAGAACCTTACAACAGTTTAACCTGAAGGGTTAACAAAAACCTCCTATTACATGTGTTAGAAATAAAACATAACTTTTGTTTTCCGTAATGATCTACAGGTTTACCAAGGACCTATCTACCTGACTCATATTAAAGCATCTCTACTGCGTGATGCCAGATAGGTCCTGATTTCTTACACAGTTCTTGTTTATCAGTTACCTCACTTTATGATTGCTCTTTAGATGACTTTTCCTTCTTGTTATTCTGTTATCTCACTTTTATCTCAATAAAAAGAGATTTGTGAAAAAAGAAATAAAACATAACTATTATTAAATTATATAAAGGAAAGGAGAACAAAAGAGAAAACTGGTGAGAAGCACACACTTAAAAACACAATACCAATAAAAATAATAACAATCATAATAATAATAATAAAAAAAATTAAAATAAAAGTAAAAATAAAAAAAATACTTTATTTTAATTTACTTTAACTTTTATTTTAATTTTAATTTAATTTAATTTTCATTTCAATTTTTATTATTTTTATTTATTTTTATTTCATTTCATTTTAAAATTTTTACTATTTTTATTTATTTCATTTCATTTCATTTTTAATCTTATTTTTATTTTTATTTCTATTTTTATTTCTATTCACTTTTTTCTTTCGGCACCTATTGAAGTATGAATTGCATCCTTATACTTGTCTGAACTCTGATTATTGTGGATCATTTATTATCCACTATGTATTTATGCATATTAATCTAGTTGCTATATTAAAAATTTTTTGTTATGCTCATTGCTGTTTATTGTGTTTTTCATGAAAAACGCATTTTTATGAGAAACGCATGAATAACGCATCCTAGGTATGAACCGTGTCCTGAGATAATATATGAGTCCATTCCTGTTCTTTTAATCAGCTCCCTGAGTCCTTTAACTCCCATAATGCTTTTCCACATCCTCCAACATGTCCAGCTTGATAATCAACAATATTCCTATATAAATGACCCATTATGTCAAGCTATCATTGTCAGCCACTGAGGAAGGGGTTAGAACACGTGTCCACACACCGAAATCCGTTTGTATTTATTTTTATGTTTGCTTATATAGAGCATTGAACTGTATACAACTTTATACAGCTGCCAAGATCAGTATATGGTTTTCATACCCATACGTTGGACTGTTATCTACATTTTTACATGGGACTGCCATCCCTACTGCTAACAAAGAGTGAGGCTCTACTGGAGCCAATTCACACCGTATTTTGCAATCCCACTTTGACCGTACCTTTATGCTGCTGCCAGTGCTTTGATCATCCCAGCTACGGACCGTGCAGCGGATTTGTGACATCAGACGCCAACTCCACCGAGTGTTGCTGTGTGCGCTCTGTGCCGAGCGCTACACCAGAGAGACCAGACGTTGTCCGCACTGAGCCTCGATCGGGGTTGGTTACATCTAGTGCGGGGAGCTGCTTCAAGCACAGCGGAACTGACGACCGGGACTTTGCAAGTATAGAGCGTTATTATGTGCCACTAATGCATATTTGCACAATATGTTGGTGAGCGATCCATTATCCATTACAAGACTTTTTGTTTGGGTCACTTCATTTTGATTTTACAGGATATACCCTTTGATGATTGTCATATTGGGTATCTGAATGCCTATATGTGATCTATTTTATATGTGTTATTAAATATTAAATATTTTTGCAAAATATCCAATGTACATCTGTTTTTGGTTGAGATATTTGAGGACTGGGATTCTGTCATTCATTATATTTTCCCCTTCACACCTGCGGGTACAGGTGTACACAGTTAGCCTCATTCAATTTTTGTTGTTGAGCTTTCCATCTTCCCTTTTTTGTACTAATTGGATAATAGTTTATTGCAACCTGTATTCTGCTATTAGGCCATAAAATCTGCCATCTAGAGTCTCTGTATGGAA
Organism: Hyla sarda; assembly: GCF_029499605.1. Classification (NCBI taxonomy): domain Eukaryota; kingdom Metazoa; phylum Chordata; class Amphibia; order Anura; family Hylidae; genus Hyla; species Hyla sarda. Next base: position 366,507,377 of record NC_079191.1, read on the forward strand.
CCAAATGACTGATTGATTTTTGTTAGATTAATTTGGGTCCCCAGACACTCTGATCAGCTTTTGGAATTTCAATTTTACATTTTCACACACCTTGTGTTCTCTTTTTGGGGGAGATTTATCAAACCTGTGCAGAGGAAAAGCTGACCCGTTGCCCTTCTCAACCAATCAGATTGTTTCTTTCATTTTTTTTTTTTTTAAAGCCTCTGAAAAAGGAAAGAAGCGATCTGATCGGTTGCTATGGGCAACTGGTCAACTTTTCCTCTGAACAGATTTTGATAAATCCTTCCCGACAGTCCGGTGAAAATAGACACAATGGCCCACATACACTATGAATGTTGCATAATAGTGTAAAACTGTGGCGAATAGCAACTGAGACTCGTTTATTATGCAGGGTGCACCAAGAAGAATATACCACAATGTTCCAATCCTGGTCAGCAAGATTGTGTGGGGGACTGCTCAATATAAACATGAAGTAAATGTAATTGCAAACATTTTTACATAGACACAGAAAAAAAATGTAGTGACACACATGGAATTATTTCTGAATATTCCATGAAATTAAAAAATTTTTCCAAGAAGGGCAATTAGTTTCCCTACAGACACCACCAACAGACTACAGGAGCCATTTCCAAAACAATATTGTTAGGGCTCTGCCCTCCGCTACTGGCAGTGTCGTGGCTCGCATTGATGAATAGTGTTGCTCGCGAATATTCGCAATTCGAATATTATTCGCGAATATCGCATATTCGCGAATTTCGCGAATATAGCGCTATATATTCGTAATTACGAATATTCGTTTTTTTTCTTCACAGTACACATCACAGTGTTCACCCCTCTCTGCTTCCAGCTTGTGTGGTGTAAAGAAGGCTGTAATACTACTGTGTGAGACTGGCGTGCGAAAATACGCATATGCAAAAATTAGTATATGCTAATTTTCGCATATGCGAATTTCCTTGCATGCTAATTTTGTGTATGCGAATTTTCACGTATGTTAATTTTCGCATACGCGAATTTTCGCGTATATGAAAATAAAACGAGAATATAACGAATATGCGAATATTCGCGAATATATGACGAATATTCGTCCATATATTCGCGAATATTCGCGAATTCGAATATGGCCTATGCCGTTCAACACTATTGATGAACACGCCCACATGCGAGCTCCACTTCCACTTACCATCCGTCCCGTCTTCTAGTCCCGCTGGCCCCTCTCCTCACGTTGCGGGGCTCGCTTGCTTGCGAGATCCCGCTCAGTTCCTCTTCTCCTGTCTGTCTTGGCCGGCGCGCGTCCCTGCCTCCTAGGGCGCTCCTGTCGGCTTTTCTAAATTTAAAGGGCCGGTGCACCAATAATTGGTGAACGTCCCAAGCCTACCCTATTTAGTTCTAGCACTTTCTCCTGTTCCCTGTCGGATCTTTGTGCCCTAGTTGCCAAGAGAAAGCGTTTATATAGTGTCTTTCCTTGCCGTGTATCCGATCCCTTGCTACGTTTCCTGACCTTGCTCCTGTGCCACCTGCCTTCTGATCTCCTGCTATTTGACCTGACCTTGTTTCATTGCCGTCTGTCCTGACCTCCTGCTAGTCCTGACTACATCTGTGCCTCTTCCTTCCTGTGCCTCATTATACCTCGGCTGCCTGTTGGGACGAGTGGTATCAGGGGTAGTGACCTGGGTTCCGCCTGCCGCAGCAAGTCCATCCCGCTTTGCGGCGGGCTCTGGTGAAAACTGGCGGCACCTTAGACTCCGCTCCCTGGTACGGCCCAAGCCATCTTTCTCATAAGTCAGTGGATCCACCTACCTTGCCGTTACAAATGTATTGCAATGGCAGACTGCCTTTTCTAAATCTACTGATATTGTGACTGGCAGGATAAGAGTCTGTTCATAACATTTTATTTTAGAACAGCTCAAAATGCAATTCTCTAAATGTTACTTTAAAAATCATAAATTCACTTTGATAATTTAGACATTCACTATCGCTTTAAATAGAAGTCACAGGGATGTGGACATACCGCAGCATTCTTTATACTTTAATGCATTTCATCAACAACTACGACAAGTACTCGGACCTAATTATTTGTTGCAATGTGTAATAGATAATATGAAATATCTCACAAAAGTCTATATGGACTGAAGGTAGTCAGGCATAAATATTTTAAAAGGTCATACAAAATGTGACAACTCTTCAAGGGGCTATAATCAGAAGCAGATATGCATGGTTAATAACCCAGGGATGGCCAGGGTAGAGAAATCAATAATCAGATGCTGATAAAGAATTGTAGCCTTAGAGGGTAATGGGCGGGTCAGGCAGAGGGTTGTTAAGAAGCAACATGCTATGATTAGTTGTAGTATTCTCTCTTCATTTACTGCTTTGAATTCCACAGAAGACACATTTTGCACAGTCCATGTGAAGCCTCTACATCAGATGGGCAACATAAAGGAAACAGGAAAGAAAAACAAGTGCGTATCTATATGCTAAAATTAAGATTTTTGCATGTATTCTCTATTGTCAAGTATTTATGATGATGCTTATTATTAATTTGTACTATAGCTTTGAACTTTATTTTATTAACTATCAATACTTATTTTGTTTTTTAATAGTTGTTTTGTATTTTTATAGTAATGAAAATTAGTAAGCCATAATGTTCATAGTGGCTCAGGTAGTCCTTTTTTTTTGGCATGATGCAAATATTTCCAGCTTTCAAAATACAAACATCTCCCAGGGGACAAAGGTTCCATTGTTCTGGTGAAACTGCACCAGAACTGCAACTGACAGTACAACTTTCGTGTTGCATATATATATATATATATATATATATATATATCTATCTATATATATATATATATATATATATATATTATACAAAAAAGAAGATTGCAGCAGCACACATTGGTCAAAAAATTGAGGCTCTTAGCGCACTTTTTTGATCAAAAACATGTCCCCCATCCACCACGGGGAGGTGGCCTCATTTAGGATGGGACCCTAACACACATTCTGAGCCTAACACTCAGATACCAACTCACCTCTGCTGGGCATATAGCCTCTGACTGGGTGACATGCTGGATCCATATACAATTTAAAACACCACCTGGGAGAAAGGGGGAGGGGTACACAGCTAAAGAGGGTGCCATTCCCCCTGTGTAGTAAATACAAGCAAAAAGAAAAATAGCCAGCACAACAACCTAATACACGGGTGCACACTGCTGTTGCAATCTTCTTTTTTGTATACTCTGTATCTGCCACAGCAGTGTGCACCCGTGTATTAGGTTGTTGTGCTGGCTATTTTTCTTTTTGCTTGTATTTACTACACAGGGGGAATGGCACTCTCTTTAGCTGTGCACCCCTCCCCCTTTCTCCCAGGTGGTGTTTTAAATTGTATATGGATCCAGCATGTCACCCAGTCAGAGACTATATGCCCAGCAGAGGTGAGTTGGTATCTGAGTGTTAGGCTCAGAATGTGTGTTAGGGTCCCATCCTAAATGAGGCCACCTCCCCGTGGTGGATGGGGGACACGTTTTTGATCAAAAAAAGTGCGCTAAGAGCCTCAATTTTTTGACCAATGTGTGCTGCTGCAATCTTCTTTTTTGTATGCTCTGTATCTGCCACAGCAGTGTACACCCGTGTATTAGGTTGTTGTGCTGGCTAGGTTTCTTTTTGCTTGTATATATATATATTAGTTAAGCAGAACAAATCAAGCAAGTGCTAAAGGGGTATTCCAGGAAAAAAAAATATATCAACTGGCTCCAGAAAGTTAAACAGATTTGTAAATTACTTCTATTAAAAAATATTAATCCTTCCAATAGTTATCAGCTGCTGAAGTTGAGGTGTTCTTTTCTGTCTGGCAATAGTGCTCTCTGCTGACATCTCTGCTTGTCTCGGGAACTGCACAGAGTAGAAGAGGTTTGTTATGGGGATTTGCTTCTACTCTGGACAGTTCCCAAGACAGGTGTCATCAAAGAGAACTTAGACAGAAAAGAAAAACCCAGCTTCAGCAGCTCATAAGTACTGAAAGGATTAAGATTTTTTATTAGAAGTAATTTACAAATCTGTTTAACTTTCTGGAGCCAGAATTTTTTTTTCCTGGATAACCCCTAAGAAGGCCTAAGGTAAGATTGAACTTTCCTTTTAAATCATGACACTGCAGTTATATTTGAAGGTGTGGAGAGTACCCAAACTTGTGCACATTTCTTTTTCATACTTCCGAATATTTATTTATACAAAAATAAAACATTTATACTGTACAAACGTATGAAAAAGAAATGCTTGCAAATAAACTGAATGAAAGGTTCCAGCCTGAGGGCAATTCCCAAAGAGTATAATACAGCCACATTTCTGTATTTGTACTAAGACCACAAGTCCTAGCCTTTCTGTGAGTCCAATAATATAGATAATAACAGAGCATCTATGCAGTTGTCAGTTCGGGTCATTAGGCTGGGCCTTAAGGACATAATATGGACACAGACACATTCAGCTTATGTAAAACTGGTCTTAAGGTATATTCAACCATGGCAGGTCTGCTGTCATTAAGTCCATTCCATATATCTTAATGGGAATTTCTGCAACAAATCTTCCAATGTGAACTTACTCTTAAACTTAAGCACCACCTTAGGCATACATAAAATAGTTGAATCAGTTAAAAAGTTACTGTATTTACTGCTCAGAGCTGCAGACACCACTGCAAATCTTTCCTGGAGCTGATGGTGGTTGCTCGGCTCCACCTTCTAGACTCTTGGCTGAGAAACAAAAAAGACAATTTTCTAAATTTGGCAACCACCATCAGCTCCAGGAAAGGTGCAGTTTGCCTTTTTACCCCTAACAGATATCCAATAGTATCTGCAGCTCTGTGCAGCAAATAATGAATAAAATAATAAATAAAAATAACGAATTCCTAAATATATTCAAGAAGAGACCGGACCGACCAAGTCTGGTTATTACGTCCTTTTATTCTTTCTTTTTGCTTTTCATTTGCTCTTCCCTTGAACCCTTTGTTGCTTGTGTACAGTCTTGTTACAGTCTTGTACAGTCTTGTTATAGTTTGATAGCTATTGTAAGGCAAAGGTACATATTAGAAGTTGTAGTATCAGGCTTGTCGACAAATGTTTACTCTTCTGTACTCCAGCCCTATTATAATGAAATGGGTTTTTAGTATTAACATAAAATAGCCAACGTTGTGTCTATGAATTCATTCACGGGATGGAGAATTTCACGCAGTCGAATCCACCTGGCACTCAGCCACTGTATGTAACCTTTAAGCAGTTAGTAATAGGAATTAAATTACAAGAATAGAAAATAAATTAAATTATTGGTCCATTAAAATCCCACAGAGAGATAATCAGCATGTCTGTCCCACCGACTGGTCAAAAGGTGCGGCCTTTTTGGCAATGATTTGCACTTCTTAATTGCCATAAAACTTTCATCACAGGAAAGTATCATTACCCGACGCATATTTCACATCTTGCCGAGGAAGATGGATAATATACTGAACAAACTCAATGATACAAGGAAAATAAAGATAAAGATGCATAAGTATTCCATTCAATGAAGTATTTTAAGAAAAATCACATTAACAAGAATAATTAATTTAACGATTAAGTTGTAGCTGTTGAGTATAATTTGATCATTAAAGTTTGTTTTAGATATTCATGTAAAAATGTGCTATTATGACTAAGCTTTAAAGGAGTACTCCAGAGGAAAACTATTTTTTATTTTAAATCAAATAGGGCCAAAAAGTTAAATAGATTTCTAAATTACTTCTATTTAAAACTTTTAATCCTTCCAGTACTTATCAGCTGCTGCATACTACAGAGGAAGTTGTATAGTTCTTTTCTGTCTGAACACGGTGCTCTCTACTGACACCATTTGTCCATGTCAGGAACTGTCCAGAGAAGGAGCAAATCCCCATAGCAAACTTCTCCTGCTCTGTCCTGACGTGGACAGAGGTGTCAGCAGAGAGCACTGTGGTCAGACAGAAAAGAACTATACAACTTCTTCTGCAGCATACAGCAGCTGATAAGTACTGGAAGGATTAAGATTTTTTAATAGAATTAATTTACAAATCTCAGTAAACTTGATAGAAGAGTGAAAAGTCGGCACTCACCGGTTCTTCCAGTTCAGCAGTTTTTATTGCATATACTCACAGCCTTAATACATATTCGAGTGAGGACAGTATATGGTAACGGGGGGGGGGGTACCACAGAGAGGTGACACCGATGTTTCGCACTAGTTAGTGCTTCGCACTAGCTAGTGCTTCGAGGCCCGTCGAAGCACTAACTAGTGCGAAACATCGGTGTCGCCTCTCTGTGGTACCCCCCCCCCCCTGTTACCATCTGTCCTCCCTCGAATATGTACTAAGGCTGTGAGTATGTGCAATAAAAACTGCTGAACTGGAAGAACCGGTGTGTGCTTACTTTTCACTCTTCTATCAAGTTTACTGAGGTTACGGCTTTTCATGTGTCAGAGCACAACCTAATCCATTGCCGCGACAGTGACTTAGTGTCCGTCCGCCCAAAGGTACAGAAGTAAGCAGTGCCGAACGTCTTGAATACACTGATTTACAAATCTATTTAACTTTCTGGAGCCAGTTGAAAAAAGTGTTTTCCACTGGAGTACCCCTTTAATAATGTTGGCCATTGATTCATATATATGATGACGTCTTGCCCCTTAATGTTTGCAGGGTCTGCTACTAGACCAGTGTTTCCTAACCAGGGTGCCTACTACTGTTGCAAAACTACAACTCCTACAACTTCATGCTGTGAGTTGTAGTTTTGCAACAGCCAGAGGATCCCTGGTATGGAAACACTGAACTAGATAGTGACGAGGGGCTTTTCCATAATGAAGAAATACCATGTATGACTGCTCAATAAACTAGGGTGCTGAATAGCAGTAAATATACTCACCAAGGCAACCAATGCCTATTATAGTATAATAGAGGAGGAGCGCTGTTGGTCCCCCTACCCTGAGCCACTAAGCAAACGCTCATCTTGGCCATGTCCTACATGGTCAGACATTTCCCCTGCAACATCCACTGTATAGCCAACACATGTCCTTATTATAAAATTAGGATCTGTAGTCAGTCCCAAAAATTAAGTTATTTATATCATTATATAGCCTTGAGTGTCCCAATTCCAGCAATGTTCTTTCTCGCCACAACCTACAATTTCCAGGATATAGGGGTTTTGCAATTTAGCTATCTGTGCTTTTCACTGAATAGTCAGATGGACAGGAAATGTGTTGCAAAATGGGACTTGAACAGGACTAAGGCCCTGTGAATATAAGGCTGAGGGGGTGTGAATCATGTTTTGGGTGTGTGATTATAAAGCTCCAAATCACACCCCCATGCCTAGCATTCACACCATATTTTGTAATAAAGTTTCTGCCCATCGGACTTTTCAGTAAAATAGTGGAAATAGTAGAGCCAAATAGTAGAATCCCTATATCCTAATAGTCGGGTATGACAAAAAAGTATGAACACCAATAAAATCAGCACACCCAGGGCAATACATTTACTCAAGGTCCTCTTTAAAGGGGTTGTATGGAAAAAGAAACAACCTGTGTATGTTGTCAAAAAGCATATTAAATTTGCTAATAAACTTACTATAAGAAACTTAGTAATATAATGTTACCAGCCATACGACACAGATCACTCTATCAGAACAGGCTCACTGTTGTCGAAACATCTAACGGAATGGCAAATTTGCCCCATCGGCTACACTATAAAACTCAGTAGATTTACTGAGTTGAAATGGCGGCCATATTGACCAACACTCAGCTTTACCAAAAAATTGTTAGCACTTAAACATGATAACTTAAGGTCTTCACAGTTTTTAATTTATCTTACAGGGTGATGCTGTTGGGCCTATGTGTAGTCTATTTCACTGTTCCTAAAGGGGTAGTCCAGTGCTGAAAAACTTATCCCCTATCATAAGGATAGGGGATAAGTTTCAGATCACGGGGGGTCCAACCGCTGGTACGCCCCAGCCCCCCCCCCCCCGCGCGCGCGATCTCCAGTACGGGGCCCCGGGTCACTGGCAGCTGACACGCCCCCGCAATACATCGCTATGGCAGAGCCGGAGACTGCCGCAGGTTGTATTGAGGCGCCTGTCAGCCGCTGTTTCGTGCAGTGGTCAACACGCCCCCTTCCCGTGGGCTGCCGGCCCCCGTACAGGAGATCGTAGGGGCCCCAATGGTCGGACCCCCCGCGATCTGAAACTTATCCCCTATCCTTAGGATAGGGCATAGGTTTTTCAGCACTGGATATCTCCTTTAAGTCAAACAACATTTCTGAGAAGCTAAATATATGAAAATACAATGAGAGATTAATTGTAATATTTTCTCTTGGTGGTAAAACGTATTTTATTACTATTGCTTGCACCAAGTAAAATCTTTTCCTATTACAGAAAACATCTTAACATAAGCATTAATTCTTATTAGGCTCTACTTAGGAAGATTCATACGCTTCAAGCAGGATTTGCTGGTATATAGAGCTAAAATCAGTCCAAGGAACAGCAAAAACTTACAGCACCACAAAAACCACATTTGTATGCCTATGCATTATGACAGTTTAGTGACTCCGATCAGGTCACTTTCCCACCATATCCGTTTTTTGGACCGAACTGAAAACTGTAGCAGACAAAGGATTTCAGTCCTGTCCAAAAACTGGATAAGAAAATGACCTAACCAGAGTCACTAGCTGATTCCGGTCAGCTTATTGAAATTAAGGGGGTTTCGCAGGGGGTTTGACATGGGTTGGGCAGGGATACGTCAGCAGGCAGTTTTGAAATTCTCCCACCAGATCTAGCTGCTGGAGAGTAGAAACGAGATGTGAAAGCACAAAAAAAATGGGTTCTACCTACTGTTTAACACCATATATTTACTGTCTAAGTTTTTTTTTATATAGTATTGTAGTCTATGAGAACTATATTAAATGGTGCTTGTATACAGTTCCATACAGTATCATATAGTTCTTAGCGTTCTTCATAAGCATCTTGTGAATATACCCTAAAATCTTGAACATGTTGGGAAGGTTTGCATAGTAAAATATAAATTTTTGCAGGTGATATTACTGTAAATTAGTCATCACAGTAGTAACATAGTCACAATTTGATCCGGATAGTTTGGAGGTTTGGGCAGGGAAATAAATGTAAGGTTATGTATAGAGATGAGCGAATCGAAGCTGACGAATCCGAATTCGTTACAAATGTAATGGAAAATGCAAATATCGCCGCAATTCTATCGTGCTAATCGCTTCATTAAACTCCATTTAGTGCGGTCCATGCTCCAGGGCTTCTAAAATGGCGGGTCCACATGTGAGAACATTGGGCAAGGAACTCTGGGAAGGTGGGAAGGCAAGGCGGGAAGGCAGGTAGGCAGGATGACCCTGAATCAGACACCAGTCACCCCTGTGATGTCACAGCCCTATATAATTGGCAGCCATATTCCGGCTAGTCCCTTCATTCATTACACTGCAGAGAGATAGGATGGACAGCCAGTGTGTGTGTCACACAGAAAAGCTTTTTCCAGCAGCGTTTCATCTCCTAGTCACGTCAGCGTTCTGATGGACAGAGAGCAGTGCTTTTTTCACTGAAAATAATTTTTACTGCAGTCATTAAAGGGGTACTCCGGTGAAAACTTTTTTTTTTTTTAAATCAACTGGTGCCGGAAAGTTAAAAAGATTTGTAAATTACTTCTTTTAAAAAATCTTAATCCTTCCAGGACTTAATAGCTGTTGAATACTACAGAGGAAATTATTTTCTTTATGGAACACAGTGCTCTCTTCTGACATCACGAGCATAGTGCTCTCTGCTGACATCTCTGTCCATTTTAAGAACTGTCCAGAGCAGCATATGTTTGCTATGGGGATTTTCTCCTACTCTGACTAGGGGCGAGTGGCAGCAGGAGTCGCAGCGAGAGGCATGAGCTCCCGGTATCAGCAGGCGGTCGTGTCTTGACCAGCAACCCATCTGCCATCATCGATTGGTTAAAACAGTCATCCACTTCATCACAAGTGACATTTAATACCCCCAGTCAACAGTCGGTGGGTTCCTCAGACACAACCCTCAGTTGGCATGGCCCAAAGCAGTCCCTGTCCTCCCATTGCCTCTGTCCTATGCTGTTGCCTCCCCTACAGAAGTATCTCATGCTGTGGGTTCAGCTCCACTATTCACTGATGACGATCTATTAGAGGACAGTCAGCAGCTACTGCCCAGCCAACAAGTGGAGGAGACATCCGCCACTTCCTCCGCTAGGTGGGCAAGTAGTGATGAGGAGAGTGACGTGGGAGGTGGTGTTGCCAGTGTTCAGGGTCCTGAAGCAGACACTGATGAGGACCCTGAGGAGGACATCAGTGACGTGCAGACACTTGTTGATGATGATGAAGCCGATTGCAATTGCAGAAGGGCTTCATCATCATCAGGAGAAGAGGGTTGCAGGTTGTCCGTGAGGCAGCAGTTAAACCAGCAAGGGGGTAGCATGGTTGGCAGTCAGCATGGTGGCAGAAGTGGAAATTCTGGAGCCAAACATGTCTGGGGGAGACCACGTGGTTCGTGGCAGCCTACCTCCCCAGGAGGTAATGGAACAGGAGTTCCAGGAGTCGGCGGCAGCAGCAGTCAATTAGTGTGGACTGTTGGTGGGAAAAATCAGCAACTCGGCGGTGTGGCAGTTTGTTCAACAAGCATCCGGAGGAGGTTAACATAGCCACATGCAAGATGAGTTGGCAGAAGGTGAAGCATGGCCAGGGTCCCAATGTTGGCACCACAGCCCTACGTCAACATATGCTGGGCCACCATAAAGCGGCCTGGGAGAACCGTGGCTCCAATGTAGTGGTCCAGCCTGCTGAATCACCCAGTGGCACGCCGCTCCCTCTTTCAGCCAGCCAAGGCTAAAACACCTCGGCCGAAGGGAGCTGTGTGTCATTCCCTCCTTCTGTCGCTCCAGATGCTCCTGTTCCTCCTAGTCAGTCATTCCGCCAGCAATCCACAGGTGAAGCCATGTCCAAGAGACAACAGTATGCGAACACTCATCCAACGGCACATAAGCTGAATGTGCTCCTGTCCAAGTTGCTGGTGCTGCAGTCCCTCCCTTTTCAAGTTGTGGACTCTGCACCTTTCAGAGAACTCATGGCTTGTGCCAAGCCAAGGTGCAGAGTGCCATGCCATCATTTCTTTGCGAAGAAGGCAGTACCAGCCCTGCACAAATTGGTGGAAGAGAAGGTGGGCCAGTCCTTGAGCCTGTCGGTGTGTACCAAAGTGCACAGCAGTGCTGTCGTCTGGAGCTGTAACTATGGTCAAGGACAATACATGTCCTTTACGACTCACAACACCAACTTGGACAGGTCACGCTGCTTCCTCCTCCACGCTCTCAGGCCATTGGTCCTCAGCCTCCACTGCCCAGACAAGTCTTAGTGCCCCTTCAGCGTACCATGTGTGCAGGGCACGGCGGTGTCACGCTGTCCTTCACATGGTTTGCCTTGGCACACAGGGGAGGTAAAAGTCATTCATAAAGAAATTGAAGCATGGCTTATTCCATGAAAACTAGAAATGGGAACCATGGTGACTGAGAATGGGAAGAACATCTTGTCTGGGCTGAGACAGGCTGAGCCATGCGCCCTGCATGGCACATGTGTTCAATCTGGTTGTCAAGCGGTTCCTGAAGTGTTCCCCCCATTTGCAAGACATCCTAACAATGCTAAGGAAACTTTGCATGCACTTCAGCCACTTACACCACAAAGCACATCCTCCTTGAGCTGCAGCATTAGAACAATATCCCCCAACATAGTCTGATTTGCGGCGTTGCCACCCGTTGGAATTCCACCCGCCATATGTTGGACCTATACGAACAGAGAAAAGCCATCACAGATTTCTTGATGATCCAAGCGGATAGGGGTACTCCCCTGTGTAACGTCAATGTCAGCCAGTGACAGCTCATACGTGACACTTGCCGTTTGCTCAGGCCCTTTAAGGAAGCCACATTATTATTAAGTCGCCAGGATTACGGCATGAACGATGTCATTCCACTGATTCATTTCCTATTACCACATGTTGGAAACAATGGCTGGTCAGGGCAATGGAGACATGGCGCCTACATCTCATGGCCACAAGAGCCCTGTGGGGGCTGAACTGGAGGAGGAGGAGGGGGAGAGGCACAGTCGAGCATAGTTTAGGTTTTGCCAAATGGGTGGTTTTTCAAGTCATCTGACAGGAGAGGAGGAGCTGGAACAGCTAGAGGAGCTAGAGGGTTATGAGGAAGGCGAGACAGAGGACCCAGACACACCGTGACAGTATGCAGTGGAGATGGAGACAGGGAGTCCCTCCGAGTCACTTGCACAAATGGCACGATGCATGCCTACTTGCTTGCATAGTGACCGCCGAATTGTCACCATTCGGCAGCGGGATGACTTCTTGCTCTCCACCTAATTGGACCCTCGCTAACTCCACAAAATTGGGGCTTTTTTTACACCCACTGAGAGGGAGGACAAACTGACCTACTACAGAGTCATCCTACGTAGTCAGTTGGCCGATGCCTATCGGAGCCATTGTCCATCCTCTCGCAGATCTGACTCGGGGGGGCCCTTTGCGCTCACCTTCCACTACCATGGCTGCTGGGGAGGGGTTGGGTGGCAGGAGCAGTACCAGCTCCATCAGCAGCAGCCTGAGTCTACAGTCGCTGATGAGTACCTTTCTTCACCCACACACAGAAGCAACTCATCAGCAGCAGGTAGACCTGGAGCAGGACCTTAACCTGCAGGTGGTGGCATACCTTGACATGCCCATGCCAACACACCTTGAAGATCCGCCATCAGAGCTGGTGTTTAGTGCAGTGGGGGGCCATAGTCAACCCAAGAAGAACTCATCTGTCCACGAAAAATGTGGAGAGACTGACCTTTGTGAAGATGAATCAGGCATGGATCAGCCAGGATTTCCAACCACCAATGCCTGATGCATCAGAGTAGATTACCATGGTGCCACACCAACATTTCACAAATATGGATAGTGTCAAACAGATTTAAGGCACAGCTCCCCAGTTACAAACATTCCTCCTCATCAGACTTTTTTTCAACCACCTTCGTAACCGGGTACTGGTATTGCCACCCAATGCACCACTCTGTTACTGGGTCACTTTCAGTACTCCTGATGCTGCTGCCACCTCCAGGCTTCTCATTCAGCCACTGTATTGTCTCCTCATGCTTCTGCCAATTCCAGGCTGTACCATTCAGCCACTATATGGTCTTCTCATGCTTCAGCCACCTCCAGGCTGTACCATTCAGCCACTATATGGTCTCCTCATGCTTCAGCCACCTCCAGGCTGTGCCATTCAGCAACTATACTGTCTCCTCATGCTTCTGCCAACTCCAGGCTGTGCCATTCAGCCACTATATGGTCTCCTTATCTGCCGCCAACTCCAGGCTGTGCCATTCAGCCACTATATGGTCTCCTTATGCTTCAGCCACCTCCAGCCTGTGCCATTTAGCCACTACATAGTCTCCTTATCTGCCGCCAACTCCAGGCTGTGCCATTCAGCAACTATATGGTCTCCTCATGCTTCAGTCACCTCCAGGCTGTACCATTCAGCCACTATATGGTCTCCTCATGCTTCTGCCAACTCCAGGCTGAGCCATTCAGTCACTATATGGTCTCATGCTTCAGCCACCTCCAGGATGTGCCATTCAGCCACTATATGGTCTCCTCATGCTTCTGCCAACTCCAGGCTCCACCATTCAGCCACTATATGGTCTCCTCATCTGCCGCTAACTCCAGGCTGTGCCATTCAGCCACTATATGGTCTCCTCATGCTTCAGCCACTTCCAGGCTGTGCCATTCAGCCACTATATGGTCTCCTCATGCTTCAGCCACCTCCAGGCTGTGCCATTCAGCCACTTTATAATCTCATCATGCCTCGGCCAACTCCAGGCTGTTCCATTCAGGCTCTATTTGTTCTACTCATGCTGCCGCCAACTCCAGGCTGTGCCATTCAGCCACTATATGGTTTACTGATGCTGCTGCGCCTGGAACATTACCTACAAATTTTCATGGTAGAACTAGCTACCATGAATCTTCAATTTAAATTTAAAAATTCATCTTTAAATCTTAGGGATTGTGAGGCCCTATGGTCTCCTTATACTGCAGCAAGCTGCTGGCATTTAGCCACTATATGGTTCAATGATGCTGCTGAGCCTGGGACATTACCTACAAATTTTCATGGTAGCACTAGCTACCATACATCTTCCATTTAAAATTTAAAATTCTTCTTTAAATCTTAGGGATTGTGAGGCCCTATGGTCTCCTCATGCTGCCGCGAGCTGCAGGCTGTGTCATTCAGCCACTACATTGTCTCCTCTTGCTGCCAACAATTCCAGGCTGCGTCATTCTTCCAGATTATGGTCTCTTCATGCTGCTGCCCCCTCTGGGTTATCCACCATAAGGTGATTTTAGTACATACCCGGCAGGTAGTAATGGACATACTTAGGAAGGATCTGCACCTGTCTTGGGGCTAAATGGCTATGCCATGAGAATACCATAACATTGTGGCTAGCTTTTTGTGAACTGGTATTTCCTGTTTGACTTTTCTTTTTTTGACTACAAATCCCACAATTCCATTTTCCTCCCTCCCCCCCCCCCCCCCCCCCACCGATTGAAACATAAATGAGCTGCATCCATCAAAACACCTGTGGTTTTCAGTCAGGGTGCCTACAGCTGTTCCATTAATTGCAGATTGATCTCTCTCCCACCAAGCGATCCCTCCACCCATTGAAGCAGACAGGCTCCCTGTCATCAGCTGACTAGTGAGTCAGGTCTCGGCCGCATTGCAACCTGGGACAAATCTGAGACAACTGTAATTTTGTATGCTGTTAAAAATAAATATTGGAGTGAAAATCACAGAAGAATTGTGAGAAAACCATCACACACAGGTTCAGACACTATATCATGAACTATACTAACTTTACAGCCCCTGTAGCATAGTCAAATAAAAAAAATTCCTGGAATACATCTTTAAACGTGAGAATTTTATATAAATCTTAAATTAAAATGACAAAAATTTATGTAATCTTTTCAAGACTGAGGCCCTATGGTCGTCGCTGTCATATTACCTGTGGAATTATCACAAGAATCCAATGAAACAGCTTGGGGCGATAACAATGAACCATAACTGATTAAATGAAACATTTTAACTTTGACAGTCAGGGGGGCACTGAAAGGCAGGGGATGGACCAGGTGGTATCTCGCCTGGCGGAGGACCTCTAGCTCAATTTTAAGATATAAATACAAGCTTTTTCACTGCAGCCACTTCTAGCTGTATGCGCCCACTTATCCAATGGCACAGAAGCTGAATGTGCTCCTGTCTAAGTTGCTGGTACTGCATTCCCTCCCTTTTCATGTGGACACTCAGAGTATGGGGGTGTGCTGAGAGGCAGGGGCTGGAACAGGTGGTAGCACGCCTTGCGGTGGACCGCCAGCTCGATGCTCACCAGAATGGATAATCAAAAAATTTTTATAAATTAAAATGAAATTAAATAAAAACTACATAAAAAATCTGCCACATCCAGACCCTCTGCGGCAGTGATTCTAATAGTGATGCCTGAAATCTGCATGTCATACGGAATAACAGTATTATTTTACTAACAGACACACTCCTTATGCGTGTTAGAACAAAGCAAAGTGTTCTTCACCCCTGTTGAGGCTCTCTGTAGGCCAGAAATAGCCATTTTTAATACAGATTCCCCACGAATAAATCCGGAAAAAAATTCTGAAAATTCGTCGAATCGGTTGAATTTAATTTTTCTAAAATTTGCTTATCTCTGTTTATGATGTGTGACTTTAAAAAAAATAGCAGATTTGTCGCTTTACCCTCAGTTACATCACAATCATTTACCACCCCAGATCTGGCTTACAAAAATGGCTGTAGACAGCAGTCGTTCAAAAGTCGCGCGGGTGAAAAAAGGAGTCATACTAAGTGGTGTTCTGAAGTGAAATTTCACAAAAATGTGTACTATCCCCATATTTATATAAAAGTGCCTTTAAATCTCATGAAAATCTACATAAACATATGTCCGTTAATGAGCATTGTTTGATAAACCATGCCCTTATAATGTATGCATATACCATCTATATTTAGAAATGTCCCGTTTTAATTGAATAATAACAGCATTATAAAAATACACATATTTATTTATATAGTAACTTGTTTAATACTTAGCATTGACTTAATGCACAGCACAATGATATCAGCAGAACTATGTATGTGAGAACCATCTAAAGTTAAGCCCAAACTCATGAAGCATAGAAAATGCTTTTTTAATTAAAAGTTCATCGGAGGATGAATCAAACCCAACCGTCATATAGTGAGCTTGTCCTACGGCTCCCCTGCCTCTGCTGGAATATGTCACGAATACAGGCTTGCAGGTTTCTGTTAATGTCAGATCAGAAAAAAGGCAGCCGAAACCTGACAAGAACTAAATTCAAGGACCACTGCTGTGAAAGTGAACATCTGCACAATTACTTCCAGCAACCGCCACACTCCAAGCCTTTTTATTCCATTACAAGACAAATAGAAGCCTCCAGGGACCTCAGTAACAGCAGTTAGCAGCAGCCAATGGCAGGTGGAGCGAACAGGTGCTTCAGATGGCCATTTTCAGTGGTTCTCCCAGCAAGGTTTAGGGAACACTTTGCTGCTGCGCCGTTCATTAGGACAAACTGAAAAAGAATCTGTCATTCTCTTAGAATCCATTCGCTAAGAATAGCAAGCAAAAAAAAATAAAAGGGCATGGGCTGGAAATGTGGTACGACCTGACAAAATGTGTTAGTTACACTGAGAATTATATATCAGGATATCAGTTTACAGAAAGGGAAAAGCATGCTGTAGAAAATGTTGGCAGTGTGCAGACTGGAGAACGTTTAGGCAGATTTGTGACAGCAGATGAACAACATATTTAGGTTGGCTCTACATGGCTGCAATTTTATGGGGTTCAGAACAAGGCTTCTCAAACTTTTTCTACTAGAGCCTTCCGGCCAGAACATGCTGGTGCTTAAGCCTTAAAGGGTACTCCGCTGCTAGACATCTTATCCCCTATCGAAAGGATAGGGGATAAGATGTCTGATCGCGGGGGTTCTGCTGCTGGGGTCCCCCGCGATCTCCCGCAAACGCAGGGTTACTGGCTGCAATGGTCGTGACGTTACAGCCACGTCCCCTCGTGATTTCATGGCCACACACCCTCCATTCATGTCTATGGGAGGGGGCGTGTCAGAAGACACGCCCCCTCCCATAGACATGAATGGAGGGGGTGTGGTGTGACGTAACGAGGGGGCATGGCCGCGACATCACGACCCTATTGAGCCTCCCCACCTGTGCCTCCCCAACAAGGGAAGGTGCTCTATAGTGCGGATATCTCAAGTGTTGTTAAATGTTACATGTAGATGTGCACTTACCAAAATGTGTTCCAGGCACAACACTGTGTAGAGCATCAGATTACAACAAGTGCCCACCCACAGCCAGTCCTGCTCTTGGATCAGAAGAAACAACAAATTCCTCTATGGATAACTGGTTTCATGTGGGGCTGGCCGAACATCCACACGGTAGGTGTTTCAGTAAGATTAAGTTTATTTTCCCACAAAGTAATGCATTTCCTGCCAGTAGCATGATGTGAAACGCGTCACGTGAAACCAGCTATCCATAGAGGGCAACTAAGTTAAACTAAGCTTCATCAAGTCCACCCCACTACTTTTCTGACCCCCACGACTTTTAGGCTCCACTTATCATCGGTTTTCCACTACTTTTCAGTTGCATGCTCCAAATCCCTTAACAGTCATGTACCATGGGGAATAAATGTTCATGCACCTTCACTGCTGGTGATACCCCTGTGTTAGTGAATGTGCCCTTAGTA
Source organism: Hyla sarda (assembly GCF_029499605.1). Taxonomy (NCBI): domain Eukaryota; kingdom Metazoa; phylum Chordata; class Amphibia; order Anura; family Hylidae; genus Hyla; species Hyla sarda. The sequence goes on from NC_079191.1 coordinate 366,525,246, forward strand.
GTATCATTCTTTTCTCCTTTTTCTTTTCTCCTTTTTCTAAGATCTGAATCAACTCTAGTAAAAACCTTAGGCCTCATGTACACAGCAGTACTATAATATGAATGTGCGGCAATTTAGGGTATGTACTACTGTACAGTGTGTCTCCACGCACCACCATATTTTCCTTTTCTTTTTTTCCTAATATCTCCATAATATGGAATGCTTTCGAGAAAATGAATTTCTTTTTATAGATTCTGTGTGACTAACCTCAGGGTAAAATTCAGAGACAAACTAAGGTACAATATGGGCTAATAGATTTGCATAGGTGCCGTGAGATCAGTACAACATGAAATTTAGATATGGATATGGGAATGGGTTTTGAGTCTGTATATTAGGTAAATATATTATTTGTATATTAGGTAAATATATTATTATGGTGGGGGGAAAAGCGGATTTTCCTAGGAATAGACACTTGGGGGAGATTCAAAACCTGTCCAGAGGAAAAGTTTCTGAGTTGCCCATAGCAACCAATCAGATGCTTCTTTCATTTTTCAGAAGCCTTTTCAAAAATGAAAGAAGCGATCTGATTGGTTGCTATTGGCAACTCAGAAACGTTTCCTCTTGACAGGTTTTGATGAATCTCCCCCTTGCAGTTTGTTCTCTCAGAAATATAATCTTGTTCAAACTAAGCCATAGCTAAGTACCTAAAGAAAACTCTTTGTTATCAAGCAGGGCTGTTAAAATGTACAATGTTTGTTCCACACTTTCATCATTGACAGCCCAGATGAGCAAATTCATAACTTTATCTAGGAAATAAAAAGGACTCTCAACTAATATACAGTACTGCTATGTTTTATTAAGCTTTTCTGAGAAAAATCACCTTAATGGGACATTTCTTGTCCATAGACATAAAGATGGGTCTCCTGCTTGGTACTTTATCAGTCAGATCAGAGAGCTCCTCGGAAAGAGCAACTCCTGTTCCTGAAGACTTTATATTACATAGTCATCCATTAATAGTAATGTGGGTTTTCACAAGCAAGTATTTACCACAAAAAGTATCCCAGTTAGGGAAAAGGGTAGATTTCAGTCTACTTACACAAAAGCCCAAAAGGCCCAAAACCTTGCATCCAAATTTGGATACCCAAAACCATTAGTCCTAGACCACTGAAGAAGCTCTACAGAGTGAAACATGTCGGGGGGGGGGGGTCAAAACCATTAGTCCTAGACCACTGAAGAAGCTCTACAGAGTGAAACATGTCGGGGGGGGGGGGGGGGCTATGTGTGTTGATGTTTTAAGTCATAGATGACCTGGATATAATATTTCTGAACTGCAGTCAGTGAGGTGTAATGTTTGGATACTGGATGTTAAATACATCTACTATGCTCCAATACCAATAAGGCTATTATGTGTGTTATATATCCTGGATATCTTTGTATATGTAAAATTCATGAATCACTTCCAATATATATTTTTTACTCTTATGGATTAAATAAAGCTTACCTTTTATGGGTGTTTATGGGAACAAAGACAAGGTTTTGTGGGCCCCTTTTGGGCCTTTGTGTGAGTAGATTTTTCACAAGCAAGAACACCAGTGACAACTGGTCATCTGCATAACCTCCTTTTCAAAAGGAGTTCTCATATCCTTCTCCAAATTATAAAGTGTGTATCTCATGGCATTATTATTTACCAGAGGCTGTTACAGCCAGTTCTATGTGGTTCTGTAGGTAGCATAATAGAGTAAAATCTCTCTTAGCGGACACCTCCCATAAGCAGAGTTTTTTATTCCCCAGCAGTCCCATAAGACTTAATGTATTTGCACTCTCCAAATAGGGAACTCTCCCAATAGTGGACCCGGACACACCCAATAGGGGACAAAACACTCCCAATAGGGAACAAAACACACCCAATAGGAAATAAAACACACCCAATAGGAGACAACCAGGCTTATGTGCCGGCCTCACCTTGTACACAGGGCCGCCGCTAGGGGGTTACAGCCAATACCCCAGTTAGGGGCCCAGGCACCCAGAGGGCCTGCTTCTGTACATCCACTGGTCACATCATCCCCCCCCCCTCCCAATACTCCCAAAGCTACTTCATTTCCCATTGATCTGCCCTGTGCCATTTCATTCCCCTTTTATTATCCTCTGTGCAAATTCATCACCCCCTCTTTCATCCCCCCCTGTGCCATTTCATCCCCCATTTATGCTACCTGTGCCATTTTATCCCCCCTGTGCCATATCCTTCCCCTTTATTCCCCTGTGTCACTTTATTCCCCCCTGTGCCCTGTGCCAAATTCCCCCCCCCCCCCTTACCCCTTGTGCCCCATCACTTTTCCCCTTCCCTACCCCCCTGTTGTTCTTCTTTCCCGGCAAGCTCAGGTGCAGGGGCTCTCAGCAGGTTTTGCGTTCTCCTGACTTCCTCTGCGCTGCACTTTCTGAGAGCAGCAGCAGCGGATGTGAGCACTGACAAGTGACATAAGGAGCATCAATAATCACTACTGGCAGCCACCACTGCTCACAGCCTCTCAGTGGGTGCAGCAAAAGGACATCAGGAGAACGTCAAACCCCTTGAGAGCCCCGGCGCCTGAGCCTGCTGGCCAGGTGAGAAGAAAAACATGGGGAGGAGGGAAGGAAAAAGTGATGTTGCACAGGGGGTTCAAGGGGGGAGGAATGAAGTGACATTGGAAGGATCAAGAGGAGGACTAAAATGGCATGGGGGATGGAATGGTACAGGGGGGTAATTACTGTCATTTTGCTTGTTTTATAGGTAATTCCACTCTGGAGTGAGTACAGTACAGTATTCAATCATTTAGAAAGAGTTTTGTTTTTCCCCTTGAGTGTCTGCTATTAGGAGATTCTACTGTAGTAAGAGGCACTATTCAGTGTTTGCACCTCCTGTGTGAGCAAGTAACATTGAGCCCTTTATTATTGCTTTTTAGTAACAGATTCTGTTTAATGACAGAAGGTCCACTTTTTAACATCATGTCATTTTTGGTCCAAAATTCAGCACTAATAGCTTGATATTTATAGTGGTCAGAACCCTATTTTTCTGAGAGCATGCAGCTGCAGGTGGAGAAAAATGTCTGTCTCTCCAGAGCAGTTATTCCCAACCAGGGTGCCTTCAGCTGTTGCAAAACTACAATTCTAAGCATGCCTGGAGAGCTGAAAGCTGTCCGGGCATGCTGGGAATTGTAGTTTTGCAACAGCTGGAGGCACCCAGGTTGGAAAACACAGCTCCAGTTAGAAGGCACAGACATATTACAAAGATCTCTGCCTTTGTGATATCTGTATACTCATGACTTAATACAGTGCCCTACAAAGCCACCTAATATGGCATCCCACCTAATTTTATTCCCTAGACAGAAAATTCAAATAAAAAATAAAAAAAGAAAATTATATATATATATATATATATATATATATATATATATATATAAACTTCTATATATATATTTATATATATAAAAAATTCCAGCTTCTAGCCCATCCCTCAATTGTTCTAAAATGTTATAATCCCTTAGTAAAAATGAATGCTGGAATGAAAAGTGGAGACATGGTTTAAAAACATGTATTTATTATTATGATAAAAAACATAGTAAAATGCAAAGTAAAAATGCAAAAAAAAATTAAAACATGGAGTGTCACAAACAGAGAATAATGGCTTTGGCATCGGGCTATGTTCTCACAATGTAAAATTTAGTAGCGTGTTTTATTTTTCGTGCTCATTTAAAAAAAAAAAAAAAAGCAGCAGAATTTTGTGTCTTAAAAAAGCATGCATAGAATGTTTTATTTTGTGTTAGCATAGCCTTAACCTAAAAAAAAAAAGACACTTTCAATATCACAATTAAAAATAATGACATAAGAAAATTTATCATCCGCTCATTTGTACTTTGCTGTAAAGTTGTTAACATGTTGTTGATGGCAATTTATGGCATAAAATCCACATCCTAGTTATAAATGAATCAATGTAACAATGTAACGCTCTGATCCACTAATAAACTAGAAAGCATTAGTGTCTTTGAGTGTCTTTTTTACAGCTTGTAGTAAAGGTGTGGTTGCAAAAAAGTCTAAAGCTCTGACAGATGGTGCTCAGCGTGTGACTCCTGCTGTGCCCAGCAGGGCCACGGCTTAGAATGTTAGGACTGTCAAAAAGACTCTATCTTCCAATTGAATAACAAAGTATAGGCTGGCGGTTGATTTCTCGTACAAAACTTGAAAGATTCTGCCTTTCATTTCCAGACATGTTTTATGCTGCACTTCTCATCATCCAAGTGTTTGTGTCCAGAGGAAATTCTAGACACATCCGAGAATAGTGACAGAAAATGAGGAAACAGCAACAAAAGGTAAAGGCTTTTTCTTTTTATCAACTGTTTAGTCAGGCTTGTCTAATATAGTGATAATATAGAGAGACCGGAGCAAATACTAACAAGTGTGGAGAAGAAATTATTATTCTGAATGCGGAAATATGGAAACTAAGCGGATGAGGCCTCGCTTATATATGGTGATGTGTTTCCATGTGAGAATAGATAGAGAGATAGATAGATGGACAGTCAGATAGATAGATAGATAGATAGATAGATAGATGGATGGATGGACAGTCAGATAGATAGATAGATACATACAGACAGACAGACAGATAAATAGATAGATATGAGATAGATAGATAGATAGATAGAAAGACAGATAAAATAAATAGATAACATATATCCAGTAAATTCTAGCTTTTAGAAAACACACATATCCATTTTGAACATGATAGGTCCATGATGACCTACAGATGATGTAATGTGTCTATTATTTCGCATAGCTAACTTTTTTTGTGTGTGTATGTGTGTGTTTTTACATACTTAAAGGTTGACAGATAGGCAAGAGTCCATCAAGTTCGACCTTTATCCCTATTGTGTTGATCCAGTTTGTTTGTAATAATATTCATGATTTGATTTACCTGTAAGTGTAAATTCTAAAAAGTCATTTATATAGAAAATAACAAAGCAAGTTGTCTGTAGATGTAAATTTACATATGTAGGATACCAAATTATACGTAGTTATCATATTAGAAGTTATTACTCCTATAATACTAGTATGGACCCACTATACTGTTAGACAAATGTTTGTGTTTTTATAAAAAGGGAGTAAAAACATACTGAATCTCTTATCAGAATAATACATTTACAAAGAAGACACTATGGCCTCTTTAAGTCAAACTCAGAGACAAAAGTATACTGTATGTGTCCCTTTGAATATAATTTTGCAGTTCACTTTTGAAACTCACTATTACTATAGCCCTTGCTGGTACAAGTCGTGAATTGCATTCTGGAAAGGGTCCCCTATACACCTAATACCGCATAGTACTTTAATGAGATTGGTCTTCCTTAGGGTGCTTTTACACATGGCATTCATCATGTATCCAGATATTAGCTTGAAGTCAATGAGTAAAAAAAAAAAAAAAAAAGAGGCCAAAATCTAAAATTGGCAACCTCACTGAGTGATACTCTCTTGAAGGCATATGCAATATTAATATGTACTTCTGAATTACCTTTTCTTTTCACTTTGGTCGTTGTGTTAAGGTGGCCAAACTTTCTGTTTGTAATAATTCTGAAAAATGTCATTAAAAATCATTTGAACCCCAAAAAGTTTTAAAAAAATCAGCCGATTTCTTAGCCAATTGCATAAAATAGCTTTTTACAAAAACATACGATTTTGTAATAGCTTAAAAAAAGCAAAAAAAACTGAGCTTTAGATTTCTGTATTACCCTCATGTATGTTGCCAGAAAAACTATGTGGAGAAGCAGGGACTCCAGTCATTTTGACAGGAGTCCCTGCTTTTCCACTTTACCAGCATTGTGATATCCATAGCTGTTTAGTGTATGACCCAAATAAGGCTAGTGGCAATGCTAAGAATTGTCACTTAGCATCTCACCCTCACTAGGGCTGGGCACTCTGCAAGTGTAGGTCTGAATCTGAATTGACCATAAAATATAAAGCGAATAGGACGATTTGAGGAAAACATGCATCTCGGGAGGTTTGCTCATCTTTGGTCAGTATTTTTTGCCATAATCAAGAGTGGGTCCAAAACACAGAAAAAAAAATGCAGATCTTTCCCTTATAGATTTTCTTTGTATTAGGTCCGCTCCTGGTTTTGGCTAAAAATACTGACAAAGCATTGAGTGAACCCATTCATACATGGAAATGTTTACCTCATTGAAGTCTCATTGATAAGCCTAGCATGTCTGGTCATCTCAGAGCCTAGCATGTCTCATACAGACAAGAAACTGCTGAAAAAAATTTATGTTGGCTATAACAGAAAGAGATCAGTGCATCACAGCTTTCTGCAAAGCCTAATTAAAGTGCCAATGCTGAATCCACTGTCTAGATTGGGCACGTGAGCATTGGACTATGGAGCAATGGACAAGGTGGCCTGGTCTGAGGACCAGGTGCATGTGTGGCATTTTTCTGAGGAAGAGATGACACAAGGATGTGATGGTGTGGAAATTGTAATGCTAAAATGCTGGAAAACCTTGGGTTTTGGTATAATGTGACGTCCCTAAACATTTTTGCAGAATAAGGGCGCTACTTCATGGCAGCTGTAATACCTAACAGTTGCCTTTTCCAGCAGGATAATGTGTCAGACACACTGCAAAAATTGTTTAGGAATGGTTTATGGAACATAACAGGGAGTTCAAGGTGTTGACTTGTCCTCCAAATTCCTCATATCTCAATCCAATCCAGCATCTGTGTGATGCACTAGGAAAACTAGTCTGATCCATGGAGGCTCCACCTCACAAGACTTGAAGGGGTATTCCATCACTTAAAGCGTACCTGTCAGATCCCAAAAAAAAAATTGTTTTTTAATGTATCACTCAGTGCCTAATCCTGACCATGTACGTCTAATTTTTATGTGTCTAGCACCTTAATTTATTTTTTTATTACACTTTTAATTTAGCTCACTGGTCTGAATTCCTCTCAAAGGGAGGGGGCGTGGCCTCACTGTGCAGGTCTCCGCCCCCTCCCTCAGTATGCTGTCTGCTCACATCTCCCCTAGCATTAGCAAAACTACAACTCCCAGCTTGTCCTCACTGACAGTAGCGGGACACAAGCTGACAGTGGGAGGATTTTTCCTCCAGCTGTGAGCCCTGCGCAGCTGTCAATCAAGGAAGTGTGTCCATGACATAGTGATGACGCATGGACACAGCAGGACTGGTATCTGTCCAAGCAGGCAGGGGGGGCAGTTGTTTGACTGGCTTTTTCAGTATGAAATACTGTAAATTTTCTAATGAAAGCAATTTCAAAACCTATTGATTTTGCATGCTTTACAACATATCAAAAGTTTTTGTATCTCACAGTGCCCATTTAAATCAGGGTCCACCCCCACAATCTCCATAATGGGGCTCCGGAATTCCCCACTGCAGCAGGGAGATCCATTGTCGCCTTTTTTTTTTTTTTTATTGTGCACCAGATACTACACCATAGGACACATCTAGATAGACTGGACAGTTCATTTTTTAGTGGGTCAGAGTGGTTTTGGTGTAATGAGGGGGACATTTTATTTTACATGTAGGCCTCATGCACATGACCTTACTACATTTCTGTTAAGTATTGAGCCTAAATAGGGTTCCATTTCCCACTACTATACCTTCATATTCCTCTAATCTTAAAAGGGGGCATACAAAGATTTTTTTTTTTTTTTTTTGCTAGAGGTTTACTACTGTTATTTAGTTGAATAGGTCCTGGTTGATAATTACTGGCTTAGATATTGCTTAGTATTGTCCACATACATTGCAGTAAATGAAAGTATTTACTATTAAAATGTACTTACATGTATCTGGAAAATCCCTTGTCCTTTGTATAAAATGGTCTGTCCAGGTATCATTCAGTTTAAAGGGGTATTCCAGGAAAAACTTATATATATATATATATATATATATATATATATATATATATATATATATATATATATATATATATCAACTGGCTCCAGAAAGTTAAACAGATTTGTAAATTACTTCTACTAAAAAATCTTAATCCTTCCAATAATTATCAGCTGCTGAAGTTGAGTTGTTATTTTCTGTCTGGCAACAGTGCTCTCTGCTGACATCTCTGCTTGTCTCGGGAACTGCGGAGAGTAGAAGAGGTTTGCTATGGGGATTTGCTTCTACTCTGGATAGTTACCGAGACAGGTGTCGTCAGAGAGCACTTAGACAGAAAAGAACAACTCAACTTCAGCTGCTCATAAGTACTGAAAGGATTAAGATTTTTAAATAGAAGTCATTTACAAATCTGTTTAACTTTCTGTAGACAGTTGATATATTGAAAAAAGTTTTTTTTTCCTGGATAACCCCTTTAAGACTGTAGGTTCTTTACATCTTCCACATTAACACTAATAGAATTTTCATATGTGATGCAATAAATATAATTTTTTCCTGCTAGTTAAAGAAAGAACCATTTATCGCTTACAATTTAATTGTGTTCAGACAATTTCTACTTTTCATTAGCAACTGAGTTATTTGTAATATTAACTACAAGAAACAGGAGAGGGAGCTATTATTTCACAAAATGCTTTAGTGCTCAATGAATTCTAATAGGAGGTGTCAAGGGAAAAACTAAGTTTTCTGCTGAGTTTTGGAAAATAAGAAAAAATGCATTTTGCTAGCAAATTATACAAAGCACAACTGATATAATTAAGAAGAAAAATATAAGCTGGATTACCGCATACAGCAATTCTTATATCACTAACAATGGAATACAACTGCTCTATTAGTAAAGGAAGAAACTGAGCTGTTATCCACAAGAACCCTTCATATATTATGGAGACTGCTAGAATAAAAATTGGAGTCTAGAAATGGATAGCAGAGGGAAAATATGAAAACACGTAACAATGGAACCTACGTGTTAAAAACTAAATGGAAAACATTATCCAATGGATCACTGAGGGTTGGATGGGAAACCCTTTGGAAGAGGAAATAGATTCTAGGCTACCAGATCACTAGCGAGCACTATTCAACGAGTTTAACAGGGAAAATACATTTCTCCATTGGATCACTATAGGCATAATGGGGGAGATTTATCAAAACCCGTGCAAAGGAAAAGTTTACTATTTGCCCATAGCAACCAATCAGATCGGTTCTTTCATTTGCAGAGGCCTTGTTAAAAATATAAGAAGGGATCTGATTGGCTGCTATGGGCAACTAGTCAACTTTTCTTCGGCACAGGTTTTGATAAATCTCCCCAAATATCTTCTCTCTGGGTAACTAGATCATGAACAGTTATCAGTTAGAAAACAGTATTGGGATCTATGTTCAATGTCAGAGAAAGAAGACATCCCTAGTGGATTAGACACAGTAACCACGTCAGTTACTTATACTGTATCTAGAAAGCACCTTGCTTGGTCAATGAGAAATGGACACATTTCTTAAGGATGCAATGAGAGTGGGCTCTATCTGAATAGATAACAAGAACAGTAGAAAGATGTTAGTTGCTTACAACTATCCCTTTTCTTTTGTTCGGCCCCTCAATGTCCAGCTGATCTCAGAGAAAGGAGTCCCCATGGTGCTGAGTGAGTCTTTGGAGCTTTATATGTCATCCTATTGAAATCAATACATTTTCAGGTTTTGAAGAGGGTAAACCGATCTGGGAAATCCATTACATTGTATAAAATATCACTTTGATGATAAGAATAGTTCAAATCACCAAGATCTAGGATATAACAAAATGAGTGGCAGGGTAAGTTTACACACTGCACATTTGTAAATGTAACAAACTTACCCTGTCCCGTTCCAGCGCAGCTTTGGGTCCTCTCATGGGTCATTGCAACAATGTCATCAGTTGTCCTGACAATGGCCACGCACAGCGTAGGGCCACTCATCACTGGTGACACGGCTGCTCTTGGCTATTAGGAGGTATGAGCACAGGGCTAATCAGCTGTGGTATCAACACTCACACCTCCTGGCATTGGGAGATTTTAAACTGGAGATCTGCCACTGTCAGATGCCCATGATTGTGGATTGTGGATTCTTGTTTCCCTGCCTGTCTACTGCCTGTATCCCTGACCTGACCTCTTGCTTGTAAAGTGGCTTACCATCCAAGTAGGTAGGGATTGTGGTTTTGGGCTCCTTCAGGGCCTCACTGCTCCCTAATTTTGGTGACATAAGATTTCCTTTCACTTCTTGCTGCAGATGTGTTTCAGCTTTTGGCTTCCCTATTAAAAATAATTGGGAAACCCTGCCACAAATCTGCAGCATTTCTTTTATGTGCGAGCATACCCTTAAATGACAAAGTGCACTGGGGGAAATGCCTTACTAGGTGTAGATTGGGTGATGATAAGTGTTTCAGTGTTACTTCCAGCAGCCTGCAGGTATTTGTGGCACAAAGGGGTTGATAGTATGTAAAGGCAACTTAAAGAAAATAAATTAAAATGTATCTGTAATTTGCATAAACTTTTCATAAAATGTAGAGAATGACATTATTTGTATATTTGTAATATACATTGGCTAGATGTGTATATTATTGCCTTGTCCCTGCAGCTATTGTCTGTGTGTGGGACAAGTAGGGCTCTGTGCAAGCTCCTGGCTTGTCAATCGGCCTGCTGTGTGAGCCAGGGGCGTGTCACAGAACCTCACTGTACAGAGCTCTGCGTGTCCTCAGTGCACTGAGCCCTGCTTGTCTTCAGTACACAGAGCCCTGCTTGTCCTCACTGCACAGAGCCCTGCTTGTCCTAAGTGTACAGAGCCCTGCTTGTCCTCAGTGCACAGAGCCCTGCTTGTCCTCAGTGTACAGAGCCCTGCCTGTCTTCAGTGCACAAAGCCCTGCTTGTCCTCACTGCACAGAGCCCTGCTTGCCTCAGTGCACAGAGCTCTGCTTGTCCTCAGTGTACAAAGCCCTTCTTGTTCTCAGTGCACAGAGCCCTGCTTGTCCTCAGTGTATAGAACCCTGCTTATCTTCAGTGCACAGAGCCCTGCTTGTCCTCAGTGTACAGAGCCTTGCTTGTCCTCAGTGTACAGAGCCCTGCTTGTCCTCAGTGTACAGAGCCCTGCTTGTCCTCAGTGCACAGAGCTCTGCTTGTCCTCAGTGCACAGAACCCTGCTTGTCCTCAGTACACAGAGCCCTGCTTGTCCTCAGAGCACAGAGCCCTGTATGTCTTCAGTGTACAGAGCCCTGCTTGTCCTCCGTGTACAGAGCCCTGCTTGCCCTTAGTGTACAGAGCCCTGCTTGTCCTCAGTGAACAGAGCACTGCTTGCCCTTAGTGTACAGAGCCCTGCTTGTCCTCAGTGTACAGAGCCTTGCTTGTCCTCAGTGCACAGAATCCTTCTTTTCCTCAGTGCACAGAGCCCTGTTTGTCTTCAGTATACAGAGCCCTGCTTGTCCTCCGTGTACAGAGCCCTGCTTGCCCTTAGTGTACAGAGCCCTGCTTGTCCTCAGTGAACAGAGCACTGCTTGCCCTTAGTGTACAGAGCCCTGCTTGTCCTCAGTGTACAGAGCCTTGCTTGTCCTCAGTGCACAGAATCCTTCTTTTCCTCAGTGCACAGAGCCCTGTTTGTCTTCAGTATACAGAGCCCTGCTTGTCCTCAGTACACAGAGCCCTGCTTGTCTTCAGTACACAGAGCCCTGCTTGTCCCGCCCACACTTCCTGTATTTTGTCTCTGCACCCAGGCAATAGCTGCAGGGACAACACAGGATATTTTACCCAAAAATGTACACATTTTTAACCAATGTATTTTACAAATACACATATAATAGTATTATCTACATTATTTAAAAAGTTTTTGCAAATGACAGTGTCTATAAGAGATAAAGTCCCTTCCAACTAAAATCATCAGATGACAATACTGATGAAACTTTATAAATTCTGAATCCCACTCATTTCCAAGACAAAGAGACAAGGATGTATGCATAGTACTGTTTGATGCTGCTCTTAAATCTTTGTCTGGAAATCCCTTACATTGTGCCCACAATAGATCTCGTCTGATTTTACATATTTTTTTTTTACTTTAAGAACTGGTGGGGATCCAAGCTCATTAACGCCCATCCTGGTCATGTTCTAGGTAGAACTCCATACTAACAAACCCTGGGTGTCCACTGACAGTAAGAATCTTCAATTTCTTTCATAGAAGTGGGCAATGTTTTATACTAGTCATCTATGCTGTAGATATGAAGCATATTTCTATCAGTGGATATGACAAGATCCAGCTGTGAGAATAAGTCCCAGTTTTAGACTGGCATGTCATCACATATTTTTGCCAATTATTGAATCAGGATGAGAACACTTCTCATTACTTCTATGAGAAGCAACACAGAGTGGTGTATGACAGCTGGCTTACACCATCCACCAGCATGGCCATGGTTAATAACTGTTCTCAGATATTTACTAATATTTCTCTGCTGCACATAGAGGAAACGTCAATGACATTATACACCAGCATTGGCTGTGTAGAAGATGGTGTTTTAGAAGGGGTCAGTATAATATAGAATACTATTTATGATCAGAAGGCAATGTGCATATAACATGGGAGGCATGAGTCAAATCTGATTTAGGATGAATAAGTCACTAAAATGTGTCAATGGGAGTTAGTCAAGTTATGCATAAATCTGCATTACTGAGGGCAAACCACTAGAAATGATGTAGGTGTTCTTATACAAGCCATATGTGAATGACAGCCGAGCTGAAATCACTTGCTTGGTCTGTTCTCCATAACTGTTTTTTATTGGTATGGAGGTTTTACATAGAAAGATAAATAGATAGATAGATAGCTATAACACCGTGAACAATAAGGTAATGTGGTTTCAAAACATTCTAATGTGTAAATCTGTATAAAATAGGTAATATGATATTAAAGACATCATATGATATTAAAGACATTCATATGAGCTATTATGGTACATGAAGGACATAGATGGGTGTCCCCTACTTAGGACCTGCTTCTATGAGTTAGAATAGGGAGCCAAACTATATAAACCATCTCTCCTTCTTATATTCTCAAGCTATTTATGCATACAATGGATAACACCTGCAGGGAAGATTTGTGGCCAGACAAGGCTACCTCTGGTAAAATCCTCTGTTTGCGTTGGTGCCGGGAGCCAGACCAACACAAGTCACTGCAGCTGCAAGTATATATAAATAATAGTGCCACACATGGTCTTAAAAATACTACCAATCACATTATTGTCTGTATGACACCAACCATAACTGCATACAATAATAAAAGACAAAACCCATACATAATAAAATACTAATACAATGACCCCCCGACCTACGATGGCCCCGACATACGATCATTTGGCCTCTCAGAGGTCATCGCATGTTGAAGACAGCATCAACATACAATGCTTTTGTATGTCTGGGCCATCGCATAAACGGCTATCCGGCAGCGCAGACTGCTTCAGCTGCCACCGGATAGCCATTTACGGTGCCTCGTGTGGTCCACTGACGATCACTTACCTGTCCTCGGGGCTCCGGCGCGTCCTCTTCGGGATCCCCTGCATCGTCGGCGCTCTCCATCGTCGTCATCACGTCACTGCGCACGCTGTCCCATCATCCAATAGGAGCAGCGTGCGTAGCGACGTGATGGCGGCGTCAGAGAGCGAGGATACTGGGGAAGCAGAGGCCTTGCCGGAGCGTCGGGGACCCCCCGGGGACGCGGCGACAGTGATGGAAGGCGACATCCAGGGCAGCGGTGACGAGTATACTCCCAATAGCTGCATCACCTCGGCTCTCCTTACCAGTGTCATGGGTGTCCTCCTCAGCTGATGGAAGTCTGTATTCTGGTAGAAAGATTTTATTTATCTCCTCTGCTCCTCAACCTTGTTTTTCGGGGTGCGGATGTGTGACTTCTGGTCCCATGAACTTTACAGACTTGTGGCCTAGGTTTTAGTGAAGCCTAGCTTCTCACCATTATTTATGCATTCTAACAACCCATTCAATGGGACATTCCGTCTTGTTCTTCGGACATTTCAGTCTAAGTAAGCAGTCCACAGAGGCACAACATAGCCGGGATCACTCAGGTGGCATTCTCTACTGCAGCTGGGCACAATGGTTGGTACTGGCGACAACCCAACGTCAGTCTTTGTAGAGTCAAAATTCAACTTACAAGTACATAGTAGTGCCACCAGTAGTGGACAAACAATAGTTCCAACAAGGAGTCATATGTAATTGTACTTGTCATGTTAACATCAATCCAGAGGCCCTATTGTGATGTCCCAGTACAGTATGTCATCCTTTGGGATAAAGTTTGCCTTGGGCATCCTTGCTGATACTGTGCTGGATCCACTGCTCCATCTTATATTATGTTATATTGCACTGTGTTATGTTGTGGTAAATTATGTCACTGTTTTTTGGAATGCTTCAGATTGAACCAGGTGACCCTGACCCCCCAATGAGAGCCCCCCCCAACATTGGCCTTTATGTAGTGTAGGAGGGAGGAGCTGTTCAGTGTCTGATCAGTGTTCAGTTTAGTGAGAAGTGTGTGAAGAATTCAGAGGAGGCCTAAGAAAGAGAAATCCAAAATCTGCAGCCACCACACCAATCTCAGGCAAAACCCCTTTGCTTAGGTGAAAGTCAAAGCCTAGCGGTGAGCATCATATTCCTGGGAAAAACATTCTCGTCAGTCAGTCAGTCTAAAGTCTTCAAGTCAGTGTGGGCCGCTATTAAATCTCAAGTCTCAGCAACTACAAATCCCAGCAAGGCAACACGCTATAATAGTTTACTCTGTACTTCCCTCTGCACCAAAGTCTGTACTGAGATGGATTTAACAATTCCTGCCTCAGTAAAGATAGTTATCTGTGGCCTTGTACTGGTGTCATCATTGTCCCCGCACTTGGCCTAGGAGAAGATATCTCAACCTCGGACCATGTAGGTTAATGGTGCCCTGGCATCACAGACTGACCTATACACCCTGCAGACAGTTAGTAGTCACCACACTCTAATACTAAAGTAATGACCATACAATGACAGCCATATAAATGGTTTCCAGTGTATATGTAGTGAACACAATAGAAGAACATCATGTGATTAGTCATTGATCAGTGCTCTATGTAAGAGGTCAGGAAATAAGAGTTTCTATATATTCCCTCTGGGAGCAGTAAAAGACATTAGTAAGTCATTCCATGACATGCTTTCTTATAAAAGGACAGAGCCCATTATTACAATTCTCTCTACTATTGCAATTAGCAGAAATCCCCATCCGTAACATTTTATTTAATATTGGAACAAAAGCTCATTTAGCTATACTCTGCCAGATATATTCACTTTAATAGTTCCATGAGGACTATATCCACATTTCTATGCTAATTGATATCCCTAAACTTGACCTGTAGTGCTCTTTGTAATATGGTTTTCCTTCATCTTGTGTTAGTACAAATTTTTTATGCAGATGAATAAAAAAAACTTATTGACAAAGCTCTGGAAAAGTCATTTATGTAAGCAAATCCTGTTGTGTTATATTGCTGATTTTATTGTAAAGGAGAACTCCAAGAGCATTATTTGAAAAACCTAAAGCATTTGTGAAGGACAATTTACACTACTCAAAAAAATAAAGGGAACACTAAGATAACACATCCTAGATCTGAATGAATGAAATAATCATATGAAATACTTTCTTCTTTACATAGTTGAATGCGCTGACAACAAAATCCCACAATATCAATGGTAATCAAATTTATCAACCCATGGAGGTCTGGATATGGAGTCACTCAAAATCAAAGTGGAAAACCACACTACAGGCTGATCCAACTTTATGTAATGTCCTTAAAACAAGTCAAAATGAGGCTCAGTAGTGTGTGCGGCCTCCACGTGCCAGTATAACCTCCCTACAATGCCTGGGCATGCTCCTGATGAGGTGGCGGATGGTCTCCTGAGGGATGTCTTCCCAGACCTGGACTAAAGCATCCGCCAACTACTGGACAGTCTGTGGTGCAACATGGTGTTGGTGGATGGAGCGAGACATGATGTCCCAGATGTACTCAATTGGATTCAGGTCTAGGAAATGGGCGGGCCCAGTCCATAGCATCAATGCCTTCCTCTTGCAGGAACTGCTGACACACTCCATCCACATGAGATCTAGCATTGTCTTCCATTTGGAGGAACCCAGGGCCAACCGCACCAGCATATGGTCTCACGAGGGGTCTAAGGATCTCATCTCGGTACCTAATGGCAATCAGGCTACCACTGGCAAGCACATGGAGGGCTATGCAGCCCCCAAAGAAATGCCACCCCACAGCATTACTGACCCACCACCAAACCCCTCATGCTGGAGGATGTTGCAGGCAGCAGAACATTCTCCATGACGTCTTCAGAGTCTGTCAAGTCTGTCACATGTGCTCAGTGGGAACCTGCTTTCATCTGTGAAGTGAACAGGGCACCAGTGGCGAATTTGCCAATCTTGGTGTTCTCTGTCAAATGCCAAACGTCCTGCACGGTGTTGGGCTGTAAGCACAACCCCCACCTGTGGACGTCGGGCCCTCATGCCACCCTCATGGAGTCTGTTTCTGACCGTTTCAGTGGACACATGCATATTTGTGTCCTGTTGGAGGTCATTTTGCAGGGCTATAGCAGTGCAGGGCTCTTGCAGGGCTCTAGCTCCTTGCACAAAGGTGGAGGTAGATGTCCTGCTGCTTGGTTGTTGCCCTCCGAGGACCTCCTTCACGTCTCCTCATGTACTGGCCTGTCTCCTGGTAGCACCTCCATGCTCTGGACACTACACTGACAGACACAGCAAACTTTCTTGCCACAGCTCGCATTGATGTGCCATCCTGGATGAGCTGCACTACCTGAGCCACTTGTGTGGATGGTAGACTCCGTGATTGACTTGGAGTTACATTGTGTTGTTTAAGTGTTCCCTTTATTTTTTTGAGCAGTGTACATGACTTTATCGGTGTATAAGCAGGGTGAAGCAGGGTGCCAAGTCATATCCACGCCATTGGCTTCAATGGTATTAGCATCTTTATATATATTGGGTAGAGTGTGTGATGCCATTATATTCTGTGCAAACATCATGTTATGTCACAATATTGGCGTAACATGATGTTGCGCTATTCTATTCAAAAGGAAAGCAGGATGCCAATCCCTATCAACTCTATCAATTTCAATTGTATCCATATGCTTATATTCAGGGGGCACAACATATGTCACTATCATATTCCAGGGGCACAATGTGTTGCAGTATTTTATTTAACCCCTTAAGGAACAAGCCCATTTTAACCTTAACCCCTTAAGGACGCAGGACGTACTCAAACGGCCCCTTTTCCGAGTCCTTAAGGACTCAGGACGTTTAAGTACGTCCTGTCAAATCCCGGAACCCCGCCGCTAGCTGGAGGGGAGCCGGTGCCCGATGCCTGCTGAAATCGTTCAGCAGGCATCGCGGCATATCGCCCAGGGGGGTCATGATGACGGCCCCGAACAGCCATACCCAGCAGGGGTGAGGTGGCACTGGTGCCACCTCACGATTGCCCTGATTCGTCGGCCGGTTTCCCGGCCGACCAACCAAGGAGCCTGCTGCGGGTGTCACTCCCGCAACCCGCTCCGCCCCTCTTCCGGAGGACGTGAGCGGGTGCGGGACTTGCACCCCGGGAGCTGGGGACCCCGATCCCCGGCATCAATGTTGGGATCGGGGCCCCAGGAGCGGCGGCGGCGAGGGACTGACCTGCAGCATGGATCGTTGGTGGTGAGTGACAGTTTCCTGCTGTTGCTTAGCAACAGCTCCCAGCATGCAAAAAGGGCATGCTGGGAGCTGTAGTTATGCAACAGCAGGAGGCAGACCACCACAACTCCCAACATGCCCTTATGGGCATGCTGGGACTTATAGTTTTGCAACAGCTGGAGGCACATTTTTTCTATGGAAAAGTGTACCTTCAGCTGTTGTATAACTACAACTCCCAGCTTGCACAAACAGCTAAAAAGCATGCTGGGAGTTGTAGTGGTGCATCTGCTGGTTGCATAACTACAACTCCCAGCATGCCTGATGGCTGTCGGTGACTGCTGAGAGTTGTAGTTTTGCAACAGCTGAAGGCACACTGAGTTAAGTAGCAAACCAGTGTGTCTCCAGCTGTTGCATAACTACAATCCCCAGCATCCCCAGCCAAAGTAGTATGCCTCCAGCTGTTGCATAACTACAAGACCCAGCATGCCCTTCCGCTGTCCGTACATGCTGGGGGATGTAGCTTTTGCAACAGCTGAAGGCACACTGGTTGAAAAACACTGAGTTTGTTACCAAACTCGGTGTTTCACAACCAGTGTGCCTCTAGCTGTTGCAAAACTACAACTCCCAGCTTGCACTGATAGACCGTACATGCTGGGAGTTGTAGTTTTGCAACAGCTGGATGATCCCCCCCCACCCCAATGTGAATGTACAGGGTACACTCACATGGGCGGAGGTTTACAGTAAGTATCCGGCTGCAAGTTTGAGCTGCGGCAAATTTTCTGCCGCAGCTCAAACTGCCAGTGAGAAACTACTGTGAACCCCCGCCCGTGCGACTGTACCCTAAAAACACTACACTACACTAACACAAAATAAAATAAAAAGTAAAAAACACTACATATACACATACCCCTACACAGCCCCCCTCCCCAATAAAAATGAAAAACGTCTGGTACGCCACGGTTTCCAAAACGGAGCCTCCAGCTGTTGCAAAACAACTACTCCCAGTATTACCAGACAGCCACTGACTGTCCAGGCATGCTGGGAGTTTTACAACAGCTGGAGGCACCCTGTTTGGGAATCACTGGCATAGAATACCCCTATGTCCACCCCTATGCAAGTCCCTAATTTAGGCCTCAAATGCGCATGGCGCTCTCACTTTGGAGCCCTGTCGTATTTCAAGCCAACAGTTTAGGGTCACATATGGGGTATCGTCGTACTCGGGAGAAATTATGTTACAAATATTGGGGGGTATTTTCTGCTTTTACCCTTTTTAAAAATGTAACATTTTTGGGAAAAAAGCATTTTAGGTAAAAAAAAATAATTTTTTTTACATATGCAAAAGTCGTGAAACACCTGTGGGGTATTAAGGTTCACTTAACCCCTTGTTACGTTCCCCGAGGGGTCTAGTTTCCAAAATAGTATGCCATGTGTTTTTTTTTTATGTTCTGGCACCATAGGGGCTTCCTAAATGCGGCATGCCCCCAGAGCAAAATTTGCTTTCAAAAAGCCAAATGTGACTCCTTCTATTTGAGACCTGTAGTGCGCCAGCAGAGCACTTTTCACCCCCATATGGGGTGTTTTCTGAATCGGGAGAAATTGGGCTTCAAATTTTGGGGGGTATTTTCTGCTTTAACCCTTTGTAAAAATGTAAATTTTTTGGGAAACCAAGCATTTTAGGTAATTTTTTTTTTTTTTACATATGCAAAAGTTGTGTAACCCCTGTGGGGTATTAAGGTTCACTTTACCCCTTGTTACGTTCCCCAAGGGGTCTAGTTTCCAAAATGGTATGCCATGTGTTTTTTTTTTTGCTGTCCTGGCACCATAGGGGCTTCCTAAATGCGGCATGCCCCCAGAGCAAAATTTCCTTCAAAAAAGCCAAATGTGACTCCTTCTCTTCTGAGACCTGTAGTGCACCAGCAGAGCACTTTTCACCTATGGGGTGTTTTCTGAATTGGGAGAAATTGGGCTTCAAAATTTGGGGGGTATTTTCTGCTATTACCCTTTTTAAAAATGTAAAACTTTTGGGAAACCAAGCATTTTAGGGAAAAACATTTTTTTTTACATATGCAAAAGTTGTGAATCACCTGTGGGGTATTAAGGTTCACTTTACCCCTTGTTATGTTCCCCGAGGGGTCTAGTTTCCAAAATGGTATGCCATGTGTTTTTTTTTTTTTTTTTTTTGCTGTTCTGGCACCATAGGGGCTTCCTAAAGGTGACATGCCCCCCAAAAACCATTTGTCGCTCCTTCCCTTCTGAGCCCTCTACTGCGCCCGCCGAACAATTAACATAGACCTATGACGTATGTGCTTACTCGAGAAAAATTGGGTTTCAAATACAAGTAAAAATTTTCTCCTTTTTACCCCTTGCAAAAATTCAAAAATTGGGTCTACAAGAACATGCGAGTGTAAAAAATGAAGATTGTGAATTTTCTCCTTCACTTTGCTGCTATTCCTGTGAAACACCTAAAGGGTTAAAACGCTGACTGAATGTCATTTTGAATACTTTGGGGGGTGCAGTTTTTATAATGGGGTAATTTATGGGGTATTTCTAATATGAAGACCCTTCAAATCCACTTCAAACCTGAACTGGTCCCTGAAAAAAAGCGAGTTTCAAAATTTTGTGAAAAATTGGAAAATTGCTGCTGAACTATGAAGCTCTCTGGTGTCTTCCAAAAGTAAAAACTCATAAATTTTATGATGCAAACATAAAGAAGACATATTGTATATGTGAATTAAAAAAAATTATTTGGAATATCCATTTTCCTTACAAGCAGAGAGCTCAAAGTTAGAAAAATGCAAAATGTTCTAATTTTTCATAAAATTTTGGGATTTTTCACCAAGAAAGGATGCAAGTTACCACAAAATTTTACCACTATGTTAAAGTAGAATATGTCACGAAAAAATATTCTCGGAATCAGAATGATAACTAAAAGCATTCCAGAGTTATTAATGTTTAAAGTGACAGTGGTCAGAATTGCAAAAAATGGCCGAGTCCTTAAGGTGAAAAAGGGCTCAGTCCTTAAGGGGTTAAAGGGGTACTACGGTGAAAACTTTTTTTTTTTTTTTTTTTTAAATCAACTGGTGCCAGAAAGGTAAACAGATTTGTAAATTACTTCTTTTAAAAAATCTTAATCCTTCCTGTACTTATTAGCTACTGAATACTACAGTGGAAATTCTTTTCTGTTCGAAACACAGAGCTGTCTGCTGACATCATGAGCACAGTGCTCTCTGCTGACATCTCTGTCCATTTTGGGAACTGTCCAGAGTAAAAGGAAATCCCCATAGCAAACATATGCTGTTCTGGACAGTTCCTAAAATGGACAGAGATCTCAGCAGAGAGCACTGTGCTCATGATGTCAGCAGAGAGCTCTGTATTTCAGAAAGAAAATAATTTCCGCTGTAGTATTCAGCAGCTAATAAGTACAGGAAGGATTAAGATTTTTTAATTGAAGTAATTTACAAATCTGTTTAACTTTCTGGCACCTGTTGATTTAAAAAAAAAAAAGTTTTTCACCGGAGTACCGCTTTAAGGACCAGACCAATTTTATTTTTGCGTTTTCGTTTTTTCCACCTCGCCTTCTAAAATCTAACTCTTTTATATTTCCATCTAAAGACCCATATAAGGGCTTGTTGTTTGCTTGACCAATTGTGTTTTGTAATAAAACCTCTCATTTTACCAGAAAATGTACGGCGAACGGAAGAAACAAATTTTTTAGGGAGGAAATTTAAATGAAAGCCACAATTTTGCAAATTTTGGAGGGTTTTGTTTTCACACTGTACACTTTATGGTAAAAATGACATGTGTTTTTTATTCTGTAGATCAATACGATTAAAAGGATACCCATGGCTAGATACTTTTATATTTTTGTACCGCTTAAAAAAAATCTAAAACTTTTTGTACAAAAACAGTAATCTAAAATCGCCCTATTTTGACCACCTATAACTTTTTCATTTTTACTTATATAGGGCAGTATGAGGGCTCATTTTTTGTGTGTCACTCCAGTAGTAAGGAGATTACATGAGGAGGGGGTTTGTTACAGTGTGTCACCCCAGTAGTAAGGAGATTACATGAGGAGGGGGTTTGTTACAGTGTGTCACCCCAGTAGTAAGGAGATTACATGAGGAGGGGGTTTGTTACAGTGTGTCACCCCAGTAGTAAGGTGGGGTGTGTCAAAGGGGCGAAGACAATGGGTGGGGTCAAGGGGACGGCAAAATTAGCTTTCGCCTAGGGTGGCAAAAATCCTTGCATCAACCCTGTCTGTTTCCTGACCATACACTTTAGTGCATCCAGAAATATCCCCACTTGTCATTCAAGCAAAATCGTAAACTGTCACCTTCTAAGACATACCGTATATACTCGAGTATAAGCCGAGTTTTTCAGCACGATTTTTCGTGCTGAAAACACCCCCCTCGGCTTATACTCGAGTGAACTCCCCCACCCGCAGTGGTCTTCAACCTGCGGACTTCCAGAGGTTTCAAAACTACAACTCCCAGCAAGCCAGGGCAGCCATCGGCTGTCCGGGCTTGCTGGGAGTTGTAGTTTTGAAACCTCCGGAGGTCCGCAGGTTGAAGACCACTGCGGCCTTCAACATCATCCAGCCCCCTCTCACCCCCTTTAGTTCTGAGTACTCACCTCCGCTCGGCGCTGGTCCGGTCCTGCAGGGCTGTCCGGTGAGGAGGTCGTCCGGTGGGATAGTGGTTCCGGGCTGCTATCTTCACCGGGGAGGCCTCTTCTAAGCGCTTCGGGCCCGGCCTCAGAATAGTCACGTTGCCTTGACAACGACGCAGATGCGTCGTTGTCAAGGCAACGGCTCTATTCCGGGCCGGAAGCGCGGAGAAGAGGCGCCCCCGGTGAAGATAGCAGCCCGGACCACCTCCTCACCGGACCACCTCCTTACCGGACAGCCCTGCAGGACCGGACCAGCGCCGAGCGGAGGTGAGTACTCAGAACTAAAGGGGGTGAGAGGGGGCTGGATGATGTTGAAGGCCGCAGTGGTCTTCAACCTGCGGACCTCCGGAGGTTTCAAAACTACAACTCCCAGCAAGCCCGGACAGCCGATGGCTGCCCGGGCTTGCTGGGAGTTGTAGTTTTGAAACCTCTGGAGGTCCGCAAGTTGAAGGCCGCAGTGGTCTTCAACCTGCGGACCTCCGGAGGTTTCAAAACTACAACTCCCAGCAAGCCCGGACAGCCGATGGCTGCCCGGGCTTGCTGGGAGTTGTAGTTTTGAAACCTCTGGAGGTCCGCAGGTTGAAGACCACTGAGGGCGAATGATGAGAAGAGGATGATGAAGGGGGGGGGGGGTGTGGGGATGATGAAGGGGGGTGGGGATGATGAAGGGGGGGGGGTGGGATGATTACAAGGGGATGATGAAGGGGGGATGTGTGGGATGATAAGGGGATGTGTGGGATGATGACAAGGGGATGATGAAGGGGGGATGTGTGGGATGATAAGGGGATGTGTGGGATGATGACAAGGGGATGATGAAGGGGGGATGTGTGGGATGATGACAAGGGGATGATGAAGGGGGGATGTGTGGGATGATGACAAGGGGATGATGAAGGGGGGATGTGTGGGATAAGGGGATGTGTGGGATGATGACAAGGGGATGATGAAGGGGGGATGTGTGGGATAAGGGGATGTGTGGGATGATGACAAGGGGATGATGAAGGGGGGATGTGTGGGATGATGACAAGGGGATGATGAAGGGGGGATGTGTGGGATGATAAGGGGATGTGTGGGATGATGACAAGGGGATGATGAAGGGGGGATGTGTGGGATGATAAGGGGATGTGTGGGATGATGACAAGGGGATGATGAAGGGGGGATGTGTGGGATGATGACAAGGGGATGATGAGGATGTTAATGACGGGTCTGGATGATGACAGGGGGGGATGAGGTATTTCCCACCCTAGGCTTATACTCGAGTCAATAACTTTTCCTGGGATTTTGGGATGAAATTAGGGGTCTCGGCTTATACTCGGGTCGGCTTATACTCGAGTATATACGGTAACCTTTATTAATCTATCTATGTATTTATATAATCTATGTAGTAAATTTGAGTAGCCGTATTAGTCCAGTAATGCAGATGCAAATCAAAAAATGTTTCAGTATCTTGTAATACCTTTTTTATTGGACTAGCAGAATTTTGTAGAGACAAGCTTTCGGGATTCCTCCCTTTATCAAGTCCAAAGCAACAGTTCCTAAAATGAACAGAGATGTCAGCAGAGAGCCCTGTGCTCGTGATTCAGCAGAGAGCACTGTGTTCCAAAAAGAAAATAATTTCCTCTGTAGTATTAAGCAGCTAATAAGTACTGGGAGGATTAAGATTTTTTAATAGAAGTAATTAACAAATCTGCTTAACTTTCTGGCACCAGTTGATAAAAAAAAAAAAATAAGTTTTCCATTAAAGTTCTATTGTAAGAGGTTGTAGGTGACTATTAAACATTTTACAAGTACCTGCAAAGTGCTTGCCCAAACACCATTCCATTCAAACTTCTCACTTTCAACCACAGTTCTAGAGAGCCCATTGGTGCAATCCCTTTAAGCAGATATTTGAGGCCTGTCCTATTAAGGTAGTGTAAAAGAAGTTTGGGGAAATTACTGTAGTGGGCTGAGCATGCCACATATGTCTCCCTTCCTTCTTATCTAGCTTCGGTGCATTCAGGTTTTTAGTCCGGTTACTAAAAAAATAAAACGGATACGGGGCAAAAATGAGCCGACCGAAGTCACTATCTGACTCCAGTCGGCACATTTAAATGAACGAAATCCGTCACCGGTCCGGCTCGGACTCTGAAACATGGTGTGAATGTACCTTTAATGGTCTTTGCAAACCTATAAATGTATACATATATGTCTGTAAGTGAGTTATAGTGAGTGTAGGTAGCAGTAAGTATCTGATTGAAAAATTATCATGTACCAACTACTGTTGGTTCTTGACAAAAACGCACTTTATCACATTGTATTAGCAACAAAAGGATTTCATGCTTAGATTATTTATAAAGGAATTTGGCCAGTACAAGAAATTCGGTTTAAAAATTAGGCGAAAAAAGGAGAGCAAGAATATGTGTAATGTTCTGTGTTTTGTAATATTCTTCTTTGAATTAGTATTTCTTTATCTCACATCTTTTATCGAAAACCTATCCTAACATCTTCGATAATTTTAGAGCCAAATAGAAGACTTAACCAAACTAGCAATTCTCAGATCAGCAATGGAGTGTGACACCCTCTATAATATCCTCCAGTTCATTATGTACTAATCACTTGGAAACTGCCAAAAAGCTACTTTATCTTTGGTACTTTGCTCCTTCACATTTGGCTCAGAAAAATACTGGCAATGTACAGATGTTGGTACATTTATACATATCTGGTGGCGTTGTCCCAAAATTCTCTCATTCTGAAGGAGAAGAGGCACATTTTTATCCATAATCTGTGGATTTCTAATAATTTTGTTGCACCTCTAGCATTACTGAATATAAACGCAGACTTCATTTTCATAGAAGAATCATTTTTCATTCTCTCATTATTGCTAGGCAAAATATTGCTAAATGCTGAAAATAGTCTACGATCCTAACTCTCAAAGAAATACATCTTAATTGTTGACATGAGTATAAAATTTCTCAAAACAAATGTTCTTCTTCAACTGGCACGTAGATGTGTATGTAAGTATCTTCCAGCGTCACTTCCAAATGTCTGGAGATATTTTGATTAAACTTGGTATACATGTTACTTATATGTTCACTAAATGTTCACTAAAAATATAGGACCATTTGCAAGGGTCATCATAATCTCATCACAATGTCTTCATCATAGCTGAGCCCCACCTTACTCCACAAGCTCTGCATTTCCAGAAGAACATGTAGGTATGGCTTGCAAGCCACACACCCTCCCAAAAGCCACCCCTTCTTTAAATCCACATCCCTTTCTATTTTCTGCCTACAATCTTTGCATGACAGCCCCACCTGAGGAAAGGATATGAAGACGAGATTTGAGGACAGGATATGAGAAGTAGATATGAGGTCAGGATATGAGGTTGGGATTTGAGGACAGAATATGAGAAGGGGACATAAGGTTGGGATATGAGGACGGAATATGAGGTCAGGATATGAGAATGAGATATGAGGTCGGGATATGAGGATGGGCTTTGTGAACAGAATATGAGAAGGGGACATAAGGTCGGGATATGAGGACCAGTATATAGCAGAAAAAAGCTGAGGTAGCGCCGGGCGCGGTGTAGGTCTCTAGCCTGTGTAGGTAGGTACCCGGGTGGAGGGTAGCGTGTCCCTTGCCGGTGATGGTAGCTTGGTATGCAGGCCTGCAGCATGAGGACGGAGCTCAGGGGTGGGTCCGTATGTAGAATGCAGAAATGTAGAAAAATGCTGTGGTGGCGCTTCCAAGTAATTAACCCAAAGTCGTGGGTATTGGTATAAAGTAAATTATTTTTACAGCATAAAGAAATCAAAGAAAATAAATAAATAAAGCAAGACGCGTTTTGGGAGTCACATCTCCCTTTTTCAATTGCAGGTGGTTGCTATCTTTTTTTTTTTTTTTTTGGGCTGAGGCTGTCATCGCTGTGCTGGGTTGTCGCGGCAGGTACTGAATGGATACGAGCCTCTTGAGGCTGATTGGTCGCTTGCTGTGGGATAGTGTAAAGGTGACCAATCAGGATTGTGCCGTACATGACTGTGTACAGTTACGCTGTCATAGGGGAAAGTCCGTGTGGGGATGTCTTCCAAAAATGGGCATGGGGATAGTGGGCTAAATTCTGATTGGCTGTCCGTGATATTGAGTGAGCCAATCAGAGGGGGGATGTATAAGTCCAGGTTCCAAGCCGCTGGTGGCGGTAAGGTGTCTTTCAAAAATGTCAGCCAATCACTGCTGGGATGGTCCGGGCGGTGGCCAATTGGAGAGGAGACCTGTATATCCTCTCTGGGTGATTCCTAGAGGCATCGGCGGCAAATCTTTTTTGAAGAATACGACCAATCGTGCTGGGCAGGTTCGGGCGGTGACCAATCGGGAAGAAGGAGGTGTTTTGGCGACCAATCATGAAGAAGAAGGTCTTTAAGCGCTGTCAGGGTGCTGGTATCAGACTTTAACTTTGTCCTGTCGGGCTGTCATCCGATCTGGTGATCATCGGGGTCCGGATATCACTTGGAATTTTTCATGGAAGGGCTATGAGACCTGTAAGGGAATGGAGAGATAGAGGGGAGGGGAGAAACAGGTGGCTTCTGTGGCGGCTTGGCGTCATCTTGTCCCGCAGTGAGGAGGCATCTGCTACGACTGTCACAATGTCATCGGGACCCTTCGGCTTGTCTTTAGCTGGCACCGGTGAGGCAGGTGGACTTGCATTCCGACAGCAGTGGGTGGAGGAGTGGATTAGGTAACATTTTCGATGTATTCATTCAAACCCGAGGGTGTCAAAGTTTTAAGGGTGAAGATCCAGACATTTTCCCATTTTCTCAGTACTGGGAAGCAGTGGGCAGTGTCAGCAGAGATGTGTTCAATAGGTGTGATGGTGTGGCACCTGAAATTGCTGCTGTGCTTTTTCGCTGCATGCCTGGAGACACTGTGGAGTTGGTACCCCTTGGTGACATTGGATCTGTGCTTGTTAATGCGCTGATTCAGTGGTTGGATGGTGCGCCCGACGTACTGAAGACCACAGGGGCACTCGAGGAGGTAGATCACGTAGGAGGTGCTGCAGTTAATGAAACTCTTGATGTGGTAAGTGATGTTGGTGACCCTGGAGGTGAATTTCATGCATTTGTTAGCAATGTTGTTGCAGCATTTGCAGAGAGGTTTGTTGCACTTGTAGGAACCGGTGACAGGTGGGGTGTCCAGCAGGGTGGTTTGCTTCTTTGGTGCTTTGAGCTTGCTGGGTGCCAACATATTTTTGAGGGACCTGTTTTTTCTGAAAGTGATGTTAGGTCTGGGAGGCAGAATGTCTTTGAGGAAGGGGTCCAGCAGGAGAGGCTTCTAAAAGTCAGTGATGATCCTTTTGATGAGTTTGTGATCATCATTATAGATAGTGATGAAATTGAAGGAGTGGGTTTGCTCAGGTGGGTCATTGTCGGTGACTTTGGGTTTCAAGCACTCTTTTTGTGAGAATTTGCTTGCCTTGAGCCTGCTTTGGTTGATGAGTGAGGTAGGGTAACCTTTGGATTTGAAGCGCTGGTCCAGGATTTTACTTTGATTCTCGAAGTCTGAAGGTTCGGTGCAGTTTCTTCTGATTCTTTTGTATTGACCAAAGGGGATGTTCTGTGTCCACTTTTTGAAATTGCAGCTGTCATAGTTGAGGTAGCTGTTCCCATCCACTGACTTGAAGTAGGTCTTGGTTTGGAGCCGATTGTCCTTGGTGTGGTAGACGATAACATCCAGGTATTCAATGGAGTCCTCCGAGTGGTTAGAGGTGAATTGGATGTTCCAGGAATTTTCATTTAGGGAAATCAGGAATTTGTTGAGGTTTTCCTTGGAGCTGTCCCAGATGATGAAGATGTCGTCTATGTATCTTTTGTACAGTATGCAATGTTTGAACAGTTCATGTTTGTACAGTACAGTCTCTTCAAAGTGTCCCATAAAGAGGTTTGCGAGACTAGGTGCGAATCGGCTCCCCATTGCTGTGCCGCAGCACTGGTGGTAAATGCTGCCGTTGATTTGGAATGTGTTGTTCTGCAGGATGAAGAGGATGCTGTCCAGGATGAATTGGCGCTGGAGTGATGGCATTGTGGGATCACTTTGAAGGAAGTGGGATACTGCATCAATGCCAAGGTGGTAGTCAATGATGGTGTACAGGGAGGTAATGTCCATAGTCAGGAGGCTGTAGTGATTTTTCCACCTTACATCAAGGATGGAGTTAATAAAGTCTGTGGTGTCCCTGGTGTATGAGGGTAGTGCTTGGACGTATGGCTGTAGGATGATGTCCACATATTGTGACAGGTTCGATGTCAGGGAGTTGATTCCGGCGATGATCGGTCTGCCGGGTGTTTTTTTATGGTCTTTGTGGATTTTGAGCAGGTAGTAGAACAGCGGGGTGTCCGGTTCTGTGATGTTAATGTAGTTGAACTCCTGCTTGGTGATGATGCCTTCTGTGAGACCATGGTTGAGCAGTTTGGTGAGCTCTTTTTGTTGGTTAGTGATGGGGTTTCGTGCCAACTTGCTGTAGAAAGTGCGGTCGGAGAGGAGCCTCTGTGATTCATTCAGGTAGTCAGTTCTGTTGAGCAGGACGATGCCGCCGCCGCCTTTGTCGGACGATTTGATGATGATGTCAGGGTCATCTGCCAGTTCTTTGATAGCTTTTCTCTGTAGAGATGTGAGGTTGCTGGAGCCCTTGGGTTTGTTGGAGGGTTTGCAAAGTCTCTCAAACTCAGTGGATACTCCGGTGGCGAAGGTATCGATGAAGTTTCCTTTGTGATGAGTTGGTAAGAACTGGGACTTGGGTTTGAGTCCACTGTGATGCGGCGGAGGAACCATCAGTGTGGCAGGAACCGGTGTCTGTGCAGCTGCAGGTGTCTTCTTGGCGTAGTGGCTGGGTAAGTTGAAATGTCTTTTGAGGGTTAATTTCCTGATGTAGGCATTGAGGTCCAGGAACAGGGTGAAGTCATCAGGTCTGGCTGATGGGCAAAAAGACAGACCTTTCTGGAGGACACTCTCATGGTATTTGGTGAGAGTTTTGCTGGACAGGTTGAAGATTTTGACTGTTTCCAGGTGGGTGGAGGATGGGGGTGGTGGTTCAAAGTCTTTTACTGGAAGTGCTGCTGCTTCTTTCTTTCTTTTTCCTCCTCTGCATCCTCTCTTTCTTTTCTTTTTTGTGGTCTGGGTTGCAGCGGCGGGGCTAGTGAAACTTGCTCCAGGTTCTCGGTGACGATCCCCGCCTGCATGGCCCCCACCTTGAGCGGCGTGGTGTTGCGGTTCAGGGCTGGGGGAAGGACTAAAAAAGACTCAACCAGGGAGGTGTTGGCAGAGGGGGAGTCTTCTAGGTCGGTCGCTTCGTGTTTGTGGAAGTCGGAGGGAGAGTGTGGGAAGCCGGCTGTAGGGGTGAAGAAAGAGGTCGGGATATGAGGTCGGGATATGAGGTCGGGATATGAGAATGGGATATGAGGTTGGGATATGAGGTCAGGATATGAGGACAGAATATGAGAAGGAGACATGAGGTCAGGATGTGAGGACGGGATATGAGAATGGGATAGGAGGTGGGGATATGAGGACAGGATTTGAGGACAGGATTTGAGGACAGGATATGAGAAGGAGACATAAGGTCGGGATATGAGGACAGGATATGAGGTTGGGCTATGAGGACAGGATTTGAGGACAGAATATGAGAAGGAGACATGAGGTCGGGATATAAGAATGGGATATAAGGACAAGGGCATCATTGTTGTCTTTCTCTCCTACAAGTTAGGGAGACCAGACAACAACGGGTACTCTGCTAGTTTATTTTATTGCAACGTACTTTTTATTTTAATTCTTTGTTTTGATAACATAACAATATCCCTTTACTCACTTCTGCAGAGCCTTCCATGCTTGTTTGTTTGTTGGTCAAAAAGCCAATTCTTTCCTACTGTTTGTTAAGTGCTTATTGTATAAAAGCTTTTCTACTACTCTTATTCAATCCCAATTGAAGGCAGTGTACTTCTGCATGACGATATTTCATGTATATTAAACTTTTGTTATCATTTACGTAATACTGGGGACTATAGAAAAAGGAATATTCTGTATTCACTTCTGTCTTTGACAAACCAAGCAACACTATGGGGAAGATTGCACCACGGAATTTCAGGGTTTTTTTCTGCGCGGAATTGATGTGGAGTTCCGCGCAGAATTCCGGAGGAAATAGGAGGAAACAGTTTTTTTTTTTTTTTTTGCTGGACAACAACCACCAATTAGAATTTTCCTTTTTTCTTTTCTGCATGAATTCCGCACAAATTCTGTGTGTATTCCGCGTAGAACAGCATTGGACTGAAAAAAATGTCAAATGTCATTGATTTCTATGTGACAAAGACGCAGACTCCGCATGAAGAAAGAACATGTTCATTCTTCATGCGGAACGGAATTGAGCATCGGAATTCCACTTGCGGAAATTCCTCAGTGTGAAATGAGGAGCAGAAATACAGTTAGGCTTTATTGGGCTTTTCACTGCTGACTGAATTGGAGATGAATAAGCGAGTGGAATTACTCGAGTAAATTCCTTTCCAATTCCGCAGTGTGAGCATACCCTAAAAGGGTATTCCAATTTCGTTACTTCGGCTTCCTGCACTGTTTGCAGCTGCCTGAGGTGATCAGGAAGCCAAAAGCCCCCGAAGTGCAGTAGTTATTCAATTTGCATTACAACCATTGTTTTTTATGGAAGTTGCACAAACAGAGCTGCCCTGCAAGATACACTGTTTACGTAAGTTTCATAAACAGTGTAGCTCATTGGGCTATGACATTTGCGCAAGTTGCATTCAAGTCAAAGTTACGCATGTAAAAAGAAATGACTATTTTTTCCTCTTGTTTTCATGAATCTCATAATACACATTTGAATGAATGACTTGCACTTAGTTTCAATTGTTTTTCCTTCCCTGTAAATAGTTGCAAAATATTATCTCCTTTTTCATTCCCCGAAGTGTTTGCTGACCTAGAGTACAGTTACAAGCAGAGTACGCCCTAGATGACTAACTCCTAAAATCTGACTTGCACAAAGGATGCTGGCGGGGGGTGGATCAAGATGTTTCGTTCTGTACTCACTGTAATTGAAAAAGTGTGTTGGCTCATTGTCAATGCTTTACATAGACAAAGAGCAACATTTTCAACTGACCCAAATAAAGATGCTGAATAACTTTATTGCAATGATAGATAGGTAGCTGGAAATGGTAAATAATCAGGTTAAAAAAGTTTTTTTCTTTATATGTATTTTTTTTTTTTTTTTTTTTTTGCAGTAGGGCAAAGATAAGCAGTAGAATTTAGTGGCTCCAATAGATTGTTAGGATTATGTTGGTAAACTTGCATAGATTATAGCTGGACTATACTGTATACTGTATAGTGTTTGCCCCACGCTTAGGTTTGCTATCATCTAAAACATCCCCCGTCCATGTATGGTTTCTTTACCCAGCGTGTGGTGTGTTAAATGTTGGATTCTAGTAACCATCTTGTCTCCTTTTATATAGTCCTTCATTCACATCTATGCTAGGACAGTTTACCAAAGTTTCTTGTATTATATACTTATTTTACAGGAGTTGTCAAATCACTACAACCCCTTCCTATTCTTTTGGACTTTGTATGGGGATTCAATGTCACTACTCTTCCATGAACAAGAATTGAGAGCCGCTATCATAAACTGGGATTTGTTCTGGTGGACTCAGCCATCTACATATTTAATGGTATGTATTTCCACAGGAGAAGTCAAAATGTAAGTGGTTTCTGAATCGGCCACTGGCGATCAGCCAATATTACTAATATCATTTCTTCAATGTTGTTTTCTGGACAACTATTCCAAAAATCATGGACTGCCAAAAAAGTTTCATGGACAAATTAAAAAACTATAATGGATGATAACGTTTAGAATTGATACATATCTATTTTTATAATGACCAATGAAATATGAACTTCATACATATCTGTAGCTCCATATACTCATAAGAACAGGTTACCAGCATTTACTGTGAGCTGTAAGATAAGAATAAAAATGATCACAATGACATGCTTAAAGGGGAACTTGTAATTTGAAAGAACTTTTGATATGTCATAGAAAGTTTTGATCGGTCTGTGCGTTTAGACCCTGACTGATCTCTAGGTAGAGCCGGTAGAAAAGCACGCTAAGCACATTCTCTCCCAGCTACAAACTCTGTGATCTAGAAGACTTGATGCAAGTCGATTAGTCTTGGTCCCATAGACAGAGAGCCATGGAAGAGCCTTGGTCCCATAGAAAGTAGAGAAGTGCTCAGCCAAGCGCTTCTCTCCCTGCTTGTTCTAGCAATTGGTCAGAGTCTGAACATTCAGATCTTGACTGATCAAAATTGTTGAAATCGTTTTAGGAGATGTCAAACATTTTTTAAGTGGCAGGTGCACTTTAAGTAAAAACACTGAAAAAGCTTCCAATCATTATGGACTGTCCAAGAATTCATGGATGGTTAGCGACCATGAGATGCTAAGATAGATTTATTCAGAAAAGCTATTATCATCATAAAACTGCTCTTTTGATTTAATGCTCAGGTTAAATAGGTTTTTCAGGCACGCGTTACTGCCCAATCTGGATGTGAAGAGTGTCAACTGCATCCTATACAATCAGGTTTTCTGGCACTCAGTAAGTGTCATGCACAGTTCCCATTTATTCGAATATTGCATTTTTTAAATATTTCAGTTAGTGGGGTACGAAATATACAAAAGTGATCAGAATAAAGATATAAATTTCCTAAAATATCTCTTAGGCATAAGTACAAGATATTTGAGATTTCAATGCTTTATGCCTATTTCTTTAAGAAATGACAAGCATGAAAGTTACAACTCTGAGTCATGTTGAATTATATAACTCATTCTCTATTTAAAACGCTGTTCTCCAAATACCCAGGAGCATGCACAAGTTAAACCCTATGACCTCTCTTCTAAAGCAACATGACTCACACCTGCAGCGGCAGAGGGGGTAGCATTGTTGAAATAATGAAGTGCATGCTGCTTAACTGTTGCTACAGAAACTGTATCCAAGCAATGGGTGGTCTTTGCCCTTGCCATGGATTACAAAGGACACGTGCCAGATGTTATTTAACAACCATTGTGGGCAGCCACTCAAGGACGAGTGACAGTTCACTTTGTTGCAATGTAAATTACATTTTCCTTATGACACTAACAACCCAGATAAGACGTAGATAGCAATTGTATTGCATGTGTTGGTTCGTAGAAAAGGGGAAGAGAACAACAGCCCATGGTCATAAGATGACTGCTTGATGGCAAACAATGTTATAGAAAAATCCTACAGCTGCTAAACAACCAAAGGGCTCATGCATACAGCTGCACTACCCATTTATGAGGAATATGCTTTCATATGTCTACCTGTCTGTAATACGGATCCCATAAGTCCTAAAAAAAAATAAAGAAATAACTAAATATTAGTGATATTACCAGCAAAATACCTGAATGTTTGTATTATATGTGATATTAAAGGGGGTACTCCATCCCTGCACAACTTATCCCCTATCCAAAGGATAGGGGATAAGATGTCTGATCCCGGGGATATCGGCTGTGGCACCCCAAACGACATCGGCTGTGGCACCCCAAACATCCGGTGCACAGAGTGAACTTTGCTCTGTGCCGGATGACTGGCTATGCGAGGCGGAGGCTCGTGACGTAACGGCCACGCCACGCTTGTAATGTCACAGCCATGCCCCCTCAATGCAAGTCTATGGGTGGGGGCGTCCGTCACGCCCCCTCCCATAGACTTGCATTGAGGTGGTGCGGCCGTGGCGTCACGAGCCTCCGGAGCTTTAAATGAATGCCGGGTGCAGCAAGGAAATCACGCGGGTTCCCAGCAGCGGGATCCTCATGATCAGACATCCCATATCCTTCCACGAGCAGGCGTGGCCATGACGTCATGAGCCTCCACGCCGCACCGGATGTCTGGGGTTCCGCAGCCGAGATCGTGGGGGTCCCCCATTGGATAGGGGATAAGATGTTTTGAGGTGGAGTACCCCTTACTGACCCATCATGTACATGTACATCATAAAACAGGTATGGTAGTACAGTGTTGAGTCTGCACCATAAATGGCAGATGCCTGCTGCTATTATCCATAGAAATCTGCTGGTGTCCCTAGTGTCTAATCCCTGTTGTCTAGTGGCCCTACTGGTACCCCTCCAATGTTATTGCAAGGTGCCAATTCCTGGGAGCAGAGTTTAGCTTCCCACTAGGTCTTCACCTTTTTATCCCGCTCTAGGTTGCAAAAGCTGACTTCTGCTGTCGCTCCACAAGTGTGGTCACGGTGTGAGTAGTGGCTGGCCAGCAGACCACATGATACTATCATAGGCGTGCGCAGCCTATTGCATTAGGGTGTGCACCCTAAAGCACAAACTCACTCCGCGCATGCGTGTGTGTGTTTATGTATGTATATATATATATATATATATATATATATATACACACACACACATACATATACACACACACACTCTTGCTTGCATAGTGTAGGAGGATTGTATCCAGGGCCGGTTTTAGGCTTAACATGGCCCTGGGCAAAATCAGAAGTGGGGTCCCAAAAGTCGTAATAGTGCACTAATCAGATTAGCACTATTAGTCACTTCAAATACCATAAAAAATATCTAAAAAGCAAAAAAAAAGAAAAATGGTACCGATAAAAACTACAAATCACAGCGCTAAAAATGACCCTCACATCCCCAAATACAGAAAAATAAAAGTGCTATAGGGATCAAAATAGTACAATTTTATATTTTTGTATAGTTCCCCCACATTAGGTTGGCAGTATAGTTCCCCCACATTAGGTTGGCAGTATAAATCTCCCACATTAGGATGGAAATATAGTTCCCCCACATTAGGTGCAGTATAGTTCTCCCACATTAGGTTAGTAGTACAGTTCCCCCACATTAGGTTGGCAATATAGTTCCCCCACATTAGGTGCAGTATAGTTCCCCCACATTAGGTTAGTAGTACAGTTCCCCCACATTAGGTTGGCAGTATAGTTCCCCCACATTAGGTGCAGTATAGTTCCCCCACATTAGGTGCAGTATAGTTCCCCCACATTAGGTTGGCAGTATAGTTCCCCCACATTAGGTTGGCAGTATAGTTCCCCCACATTAGGTTAGTAGTACAGTTCCCCCACATTAGGTTGGCAATATAGTTCCCCCACATTAGGTGCAGTATAGTTCCCCCACATTAGGTTAGTAGTACAGTTCCCCCACATTAGGTTGGCAGTATAGTTCCCCCACATTAGGTGCAGTATAGTTCCCCCACATTAGGTGCAGTATAGTTCCCCCACATTAGGTGCAGTATAGTTCCCCCACATTAGGTTAGTAGTAAAGTTCCCCCACATTAGGTTGGCAGTATAGTTCCCCCACATTAGGTGCAGTATAGTTCCCCCACATTAGGTTGGTAGTACAGTTCCCCCACATTAGGTTGGCAGTATAGTTCCCCCACATTAGGTTGGCAGTATAGTTCCCCCACATTAGGTTGGCAGTATAGTTCCCCCACATTAGGTTAGTAGTACAGTTCCTCCACAGGTGCAATATAGTTCCCCCACATTAGGTGCAGTACAGTTCCCCCACATTAGGTGCAGTATAGTTCCCCCACATTAGGTGCAGTATAGTTCCCCACATTAGGTGCAGTACAGTTCCCCCACATTAGGTGCAGTATAGTCCCCCACATTAGGTGCAGTACAGTTCCCCCACATTAGGTGCAATATAGTTCCCCCACATTAGGTGCAATATAGTTCCCCCACATTAGGGGCAGTACAGTTCCCCTACATTTGGTGCAATATAGTTCCCCCACATTAGGTGCAATATAGTTCCCCCACATATATACATATATATATATATATATATATATATATAATGCATAAATACAAACATAATACATACATATGCACACCATACATAATACATACACAAATCCATTATATATACACACACATAATACATACATAAATACATCATACATACATAACATACAGTACATACATAACATATATATGGTATGTATGTACTGTATGTATGATGTATTTATGTATGTATGATGTGTGTGTATATATAATGGATTTGTGTATGTATTATGTATGGTGTGCATATGTATGTATTATGTTTGTATTTATGCATTTTATATATATATATATATATATATATATATATATATATATATTATACATACATAATGCATAAATACAAACATCATACATATATAATACATACATAATACATACATATGCACACCATACATAATACATACACAAATCCATTATATATACACACACATCATACATAAATACATCATACATACATACATATTACACACACCATACATACATACCTATCACACACACACACCATACATACATATTACACACACACACACACCATACATACATATTACACACACACACACCATACATACATATTACACACACACACACACCATACATACATATTACACACACACACACCATACATACATATTACACACACACACACACACCATACATATTACACACACACACACACCATACATACATATTACACACACACACACACCATACATACATATTACACACACACACACCATACATACATATTACACACACACACACCCCATACATACATATTACACACACACACACACCCCATACATACATATTACACACACACACACCCCATACATACATATTACACACACACACACACCATACATACATATTACACACACACCATACATATATATTACACACACACACCATACATACATATTACACACACACACCATACATACATATTACACACACACACACACCATACATACATATTACACACACACACACCATACATACATATTACACACACACACACACCATACATACATATTACACACACACACACCATACATACATATTACACACACACACACCATACATACATATTACACACACACCATACATACATATTACACACACACCATACATACATATTACACACACACACCATACATACATATTACACACACACACCATACATACATATTACACACACACACACCATACATACATATTACACACACACCATACATACATATTACACACACACACACCATACATACATATTACACACACACACACCATACATACATATTACACACACACACACCATACATACATATTACACACACACACACCATACATACATATTACACACACACACACCATACATACATATTACACACACACACACCCTACATACATATTACACACACACACACCCTACATACATATTACACACACACACACCATACATACATATTACACACACACACACCATACATACATATTACACACACACACACCATACATACATATTACACACACACACACACCCTACATACATATTACACACACACACACACCCTACATACATATTACACACACACACACACCCTACATACATATTACACACACACACACACCCTACATACATATTACACACACACACCCTACATACATATTACACACACACACACCCTACATACATATTACACACACACACACCCTACATACATATTACACACACACACACCCTACATACATATTACACACACACACACCCTACATACATATTACACACACACACACCCTACATACATATTACACACACACACACCATACATACATATTACACACACACACACCATACATACATATTACACACACACACACACCATACATACATATTACACACACACACACCATACATACATATTACACACACACACACCATACATACATATTACACACACACACACCATACATACATATTACACACACACACACCATACATACATATTACACACACACACACCATACATACATATTACACACACACACACCATACATACATATTACACA
This sequence comes from Hyla sarda, assembly GCF_029499605.1. Lineage (NCBI taxonomy): Eukaryota > Metazoa > Chordata > Amphibia > Anura > Hylidae > Hyla > Hyla sarda. Next base: position 366,563,425 of record NC_079191.1, read on the forward strand.
CACACACCATACATACATATTACACACACACACACCATACATACATATTACACACACACACACCATACATACATATTACACACACACACACACCATACATACATATTACACACACACACCATACATACATATTACACACACACACCATACATACATATTACACACACACACCATACATACATATTACACACACACACCATACATACATATTACACACACACACCATACATACATATTACACACACACCATACATACATATTACACACACACACACCATACATACATATTACACACACACCATACATACATATTACACACACACCATACATACATATTACACACACACCATACATACATATTACACACACACCATACATACATATTACACACACACCATACATACATATTACACACACACCATACATACATATTACACACACACCATACATACATATTACACACACACCATACATACATATAACACACACACCATACATACATATAACACACACACCATACATACATATAACACACACACCATACATACATATAACACACACACCATACATACATATTACACACACACCATACATACATATTACACACACACCATACATACATATTACACACACACACCATACATACATATTACACACACACACCATACATACATATAACACACACACCATACATACATATAACACACACACCATACATACATATAACACACACACCATACATACATATTACACACACACCATACATACATATTACACACACACCATACATACATATTACACACACACCATACATACATATAACACACACACCATACATACATATAACACACACACCATACATACATATAACACACACACCATACATACATATAACACACACACCATACATACATATTACACACACACCATACATACATATTACACACACACCATACATACATATTACACACACACCATACATACATATTACACACACACCATACATACATATAACACACACACACCATACATACATATTACACACACACACCATACATACATATAACACACACACACACCATACATACATATTACACACACACACACCATACATACATATAACACACACACCATACATACATATAACACACACACCATACATACATATAACACACACACCATACATACATATTACACACACACCATACATACATATTACACACACCATACATACATATTACACACAAGCCCACCTCCCTCCCGTCCTCGGTCTGTGCACTTTTCTTACCTGCGGCAGCCATGTTGGGGTCAGAGGCCGGGCACGTCCACTCCCATCTCCTGCACACTTTGCACCATCGCCCACTTCTTCCTCATACCGAGGAATGGACACTCGGTGCCAGGAGTTGCGGCCAGGATCATCCCAGGAGGTGTAAGCAGACGTGCGCAGCTGCGGGGCAGCCCCTGCGTCTGCAGTTAGCGCAGCAGTGTGCGCAGCCAGGGAAGGGGGAGGAGCGGCCCGGAGGAAGGGGAAAAGAGTGGCCCAGAGGAAGGGGGGATAGAGCGGCCCGGAGGACGGGGGATAGAGCGGCCCAGAGGAAGGGGATAGAGCGGCCCGGAGGAGAGGGGGATAGAGCGGCCGGAGGACAGGGGATAGAGCGGCCTGAGCCGCAAATAAAAAAAATGCATTTTTAAACATCCGGTGTGCCCTGAGCACACCGGATGTTTAAAAATGCATTTTTTTTTAAATTTGCGGCTCTGGACAATCTATCCCCCGTCCTCCGGCTGGTGATGTCGGGGATGTCCGGTGGGGCTGGGGTTTAGTAGTGAGGAAAAAAAATAACCTGCGGTGATTAGGGTGTGCCTGTGCACACCCGGCACACCCCGTGCGCACGCCTATGGATACTATTGTGAGGCACTAGTGGGTCAGGCAGTTAAGCATAGTCAGCAGTCCGAGTCATACACAGGAGAGGCAGAACGGTATTCAGGAATGAGGCATAGACTTAGCCAAATACTGACAAGTGGTCATAAACAATGCTCAAGGCCCACAATGCTTGGCGGGCAGCCATAGAGCAGTAAGTGTTCATGTTTTCTTTAGGAAAGTCAAATTAACTCAATGACATGTCCGGTGAACAGTCTGGATTTTGATCTGATGTAAAATCCATTTTGCAAAGCTGTCAACTGTACTTCGATAAAGTTGGAGCCAGTTTGATGTGGATTATTGTTTATCATTAATGAAGATTATTGTTTATCATTAATGAATTGAAAGAATTAATGAAGTCAGGTATCATTAAAGCCATTTACCAGTATATTGGCAGGGTGGTTTGTATGTGAAAGCTTAAAGGGGTACTCCTTAGGAGAAAAGAAAATCAAATGGTGCCAAAAAAGTTAAACGGATTTGTAATGTATTTCTTCCAGTACTTATCAGCTGCTGTATGCTCCAGAGGAAGTTGTGTAGTTCTTTAAAGTCTGCACATAGTGCTCTCTGCTGAAACCACTGTCCAGAGTAGAAGCAAATCCTCATGAGGAACCTCTCCTGCTCTGGACAGTTCCTGACATGGACAGAGGTGTCAGCAGAGAGCACTGTGGTCAGGCTAGAAAGAAATACGTAACTTCCTCTGGAGCATACAGCAGATGATGAAGTACTAGAATGATTAAGATTATTTCATATAAGTAATTTACAAATCTGTATAACTTTCTGGCAACAGTTGATTTGAAAAAAAAAATTCTCCAGAGTGCCCCTTTAAGAAGATGTTGTATTTTTATGTGCTGTTGATATCAAATGTTACCATTAAACTAAATATGCCCGTGTGGCTTTGGTTTTGATTGCAATTAAGTCTGTCATGATCCATATTTCTGGACTCTGAGCACTTTGCTCTAAAAACTAATAAAATACCTACAAAATTCAATTTGGCACAATTCCTAACGTATTATCATACCAGCGAACAGCTATCTGTGCTAGAGAAGAGGATGCTTATATCACACATATGTGTCAGCAGTTTATCTACACCCCATATACACCAGTGGTCCTCAACCTGCGGACCTCCAGATGTTGCAAAACTCCAACTCCCACCATGCCCGGACAGCCGTTGGCTGTCCGGGCATGCTGGGAGTTGGAGTTTTGCAACATCTGGAGGTCCGCAGGTTGAAGACCACTGCTCTACAGGATATTTTTTATAAAAGTTAAACAAACCTATTACATACACTGCATGTCATATGTATCATATGATATCAAAGTGTAAGAATATAAGCCATGGTTGCATTTAATGCCATTTTTAACTTAATGTTTTGTTATGCCTTTTAATCATATTTGGGAGTTTATAAAACCAAGGCTGCTTAAAAGTATCAGAAAGCTAAATATTTTTCAGAAACTCATGCACATGCTCATCTAGTTAAAAAATGTGTGTAAACTGCATATGATTAAATAAAGTATATGCATTCATTTTTTACAATTAGTGTTATCCAGGATTAGAAAAATGCTGCTTCTTTCAAGCAAAAGCAGCGCCACTCCTGTCCACAGGTTGTGTGTGGTATTGCAGCTCAGTCCTATTGACGTGAATGGGACTGACTTGCAGTTCTACACACAACCTGTGGACAGAAGTGGTGCTGTTTTAAAAAAAAAAAAATAAGCAACATTTTTCTGATCCTGTACAACACTTTTAAAGCTTAAAGGGGTACTCCGCCCCTAGGGGATAAGATGTTAGATCGCCGCGGTCCCGCGGGGATCGCTGCTGCAGCACCCCCCTATCATTACTGCGCAGAGCGAGATCGCTCTGCACATAATGACGGGCAATACAGGGGCCGGAGCATCGTTACGTCACGGCTCCGCCCCTCGTGACGTCACGGCCCGCCCCTGTCAATACAAGTCTATGGGAGGGGGCGTGGCGATCACCACGCCCCCTGCCATAGACTTGCATTAAGGGGACGGGCCGTGATGTCATGAGGGGCGGAGCCATGACGTCACGCTGCTCTGGCCCCTGTATCGCCCGTCATTACGCACAGAGCGAACTCGGTCTGTGCAGTAATGATGGCGGGGTGCCACAGCGCGATCCCCGGGGTCCCCAGCAGCGGGACCGCGGCGATCTAACGTCTTATCCCCTATCCTTTGGGTAGGGGATAAGATGCCAGGGGCGGAGTACCCCTTTAAGACTGGCTTTCTGGAAGTTTAAAAATAGGAAACTTGCTGTAAAATGAGGTGCCATGTGGAAATTAAGGGGGAGATCAGAACAGCAATCTGATCAAAGTTTTTAAACATTTTTAGACACTTTTGTCCCTCGCTTGACAACTGGGAATCACTTCCAACACCTAAAAATGGGAGTGGGTTAATTGAAAAGAGCATGGCATAAATGGAATTCCATGCACTAGTTTTGTACAAAAGTAAGCCAACTCGGACATGAAACAATATAAGAGTGAAGAAAGTATAATATTCATAAGATTGGTGGGCATAATGCTGTATGTAGAGGAGGCAGGGGAGTCCAGCAAGCCGGCTCCTTGCCTTATTGGCACACAGCAGTACAATAGCAATGAGAATACCAGGAACCATAACTTGTAATCCATTGCACCAATTTCTGTAAGTGACCCATCGTTCTTATGCTGTTCATCCACACTATAACCCAGTATATTGGGTTTAGTGCATACGAACAGTCTGTCTGTTTCCCTTTTATGATGTGCCAGATTTTTAAACAGCATTATAAATCTGTTTTAATTTTAAAATATAATCTACATTTACATTGTCTAAGACTCAGACTTAGTTTTTATTTATTTATTTGTTTATTTCAGTAACTTCAGGTCAGTTTTGTTTTGTTTTTTTAATACCCAGTATTCCTGGTGTATGCTTTTTTTTTTTTTTACTTCAGCACTTTCTTGTTCAGGGAATGCCAACAGCCCCAAACAACATTTCCCACAGTGCATCATTCCCTGGTTCCCCTCTAACTACTAGCACATTCAGATAATGGCCACTCCATGGCTGACATATACATGGGCAGATTCAAGTGCTTGCTCTCAATGGGGAAGATTTATCAAAACCTGTCCAGAGGAAAAGTTGTCCAGTTGCCCATAGCAACCAATCAGATCGCCTCTTTCATTTTTCCCAGGCCTCTTTAAAAAAAAAATGAAAGAAGCGATCTGATTGGTTTGCTATGGGCTACTGCACCACTCTTCCTCTGCACAGGTTTTGATAAATCTCTCCCAATGTGATTGTGTATGTCCGACCCATGTTGAGTCGACCCATGTACGTGACATCAGCAGTGTGGGAGAAAGAAAAAAGATCACATACCCCTGTCCATATTTAAAACCTTTGTTTTGGGGACATGTCAGAAGTTTTGATGAATCAGGGTCTGAGTGGTCAGAACCCTACCAATCTTTAGATATAGTGCACAGTGCACAGTAGCGCGATTCACTCCCTGGCTGGCCACAATCTCCATCCAGTTGCAGGAAACAGCTCCATTATAATTATCTGAAGTTGTCTCTTTCAATGACAGAAATTGCAGCTACTGTACGCTTACCCCATCTTTATCTAGAGATCGTAGGGGTCTGAAGACTCCTGAGCAATCAAAATGTTTGACATGTGACTGCGATATGTCAAAAGTTTTGACAGGGACACTTTGACTATAAAATTATCGGGACATGTTCCACAATGCACATTCAACACACAAGGTATTGTCTTGGGATAGTGAGCAGAAATTATTTTGAATGTGGGGCAAGGGTATAAAGAAATGTTGCCATGCTTTTCTTTTCACGAGTGCTACCTGGTCCATTCGTGGCTCCAGAGAAGCAGCTAGCTATCCACCACTGATATAAGTGGATCTGAAATTATTTTTATACAATGAATTTAGCTTGTAGAGGGATGTAAAAGAAGGATATGAAATCATCATACACTTTAACTGTAGGCAGCTGTTCATCATGCATGATGCACTATTTGGAAGCTTAGTTCCTCATATAATTGCAGTAATAACTTAAAGGGGTTATCCAGGAAAAAAAACTTTTTTATATAGATCAACTGACTCCAGAAAGTTAAACAGATTTGTAAATTACTTCTATGAAAAAATATTAATCCTTTCAGAGCTGCTGAAGTTGAGTTGTTCTATTTTGTCTAAGTGCTCTCTGATGACACCTGTCTCGGGAACTGACAAGAGTAGAAACAAATCCCCATAGCAAACCTCTTCTACTCTGTGCAGTTCCCGAGACAAGCAGAGATGTCAGCAGAGAGCACTGTTGCAAGACAGAAAAGAACTTGTTGAACCTGTTGAACTATCTGGAGCCAGTTGATATATATATATATAAAATACATTTTCCTTGAATACCCCTTTAAAGCAGTATTTTTGTATATTTTGTATGAATTTATATTTAGACAATACAAAAAATCTGAAAATGATTGGTGTGATTAATATCCAATAATATAGATACCTGAAAGTTTAAATTGATGTTATTTTATTTAACACCAAATAATATTGTATTTTCTAGAATATAATTTTACTGTCAGGTCATGGTGAAAACCATTCTTCTGCTTATGAAAGGTAAGTGCCAACTGTACAGTATATTATAAATGACTGGTAAGTATCTAAAATCTCTTCCTTAATTATTTTCTAGTTAGTTTACCTTTCATTAAGAAAAGCATATAGCAATAACCTTAAAGGGAATCTGTCAGCTGTATTTGCTGCTAAGAGCTGCAAACACTGTTCTAAAGCTGATAGAGAATAAAAGCAAACTGTACCTTTTCTGTCGCTGAAGGTGGATGCCAAACTTATAAAATTGTCTTTCTATTTCTCGGCTAAGTGTCAAGGGGTGGAGTCCAGCTACACAAGTGCCACATCCTGTCATACCTCCCTGTTTACCCTCACCTTACATCCCCTTTTTAATTGACATATTGAACCCTGTACAACAGCCAAAGAGGGACTGGGATGTGTGGGCAAGCAAAAAGCCATGACAAGCTGTGGCATTTAAGCAGCTCGGCTCTACCTCCTTGACACTTGAACCCTAACAGCTATAGAACAGTGTTTGCAGCTCTTAGAAGCAAATACAGTGACCCCCCGACCTACGATGGCCCCGACATACGATAATTTCAACATGCGATGTCCTCTCAGAGACCATAGCATGTTGAAGGCAGCATCAACATACGATGCTTTTGTATGTTGGGGCCATCGCATAAACGGCTATCCGGCAGCGCTGACTGCTTCAGCTAACGCCGGATAGCCATTTACGGGGCCCCGTGTGCTCCGGTTATGGTCTCCTACCCGTTCTCGGGGCTCTGGAGCGTCCTCTTCCGGATCCCCTCCATCGCCGGCGCTCTCCATCGTCGTCATCACGTCGCCGCGCACACCGTCCCATCATGCAATAAGAGCGGCGTGCGTAGTGAAATTATGACATGAGATTATGACGTGAGAGCGACGATCCCAGGCAGCAGAGACATTCCGGAGCGGCGGGCACATCATGGGGACGTGGCGACAGCGATGGAGCCCAACATCCAGGGCAGCGGTGACGGTCCGTAGCGGCAGGGACAGGTGAGTACAACTTCCTATTCTTTACATTGCAATGGTTTCAACAAATGATGGCTCATTTGGAACGGATTACCATCGTATGTTGAGGGACCACTGTACAGCTGGCAGATCCCCTTTAACCCCTTAATGACTACGGACGTATATTTACATCCGTGGCCAGCTCCTGTTATGTGAAGCGTGCTCAGGAGCTGAGCACACTTCATACCCGGCAGGTCCCAGTTGCTATCGACAACCAGGACCAGAGGCTAATACCAGACATCGCCGATTGGGCTCATTTCCAGTATTAACCCATAAGACACTAAACGAAAGAAAACACTGGCGGTTAGCTCAGCGGAGCGGTTTGGGACTGCAGCTGTGAAATCGTAGCATGCCGAGCAACTGAGAGCACAGCAGGAGGGCACTTACCTTCCTTCCTGCCGTCCGATCGACGCCCCATTGCTCCAAGCCTGAGATCCAGGCTTGAGCAATCGAGCACAGATAACACTGATCAATGTTATGCTATGGCATAGCATTGTTCAGTGTATGCAATCTAAGTATTGCATGTAATAGTCCCCTATGGAAACTTTAAAAAAAAAGTGTAAAAAAAATAAAAAGTTAATAAATGTGAATTAACCCCTTCAGTAATAAAAGTTTGAATCCCCCACCCCTTTTCTAATAAAAAAAAAAATGTAAATAAAAATAAACCTATGTTGTATTGCTGCATACATAAATGTCCAAACTATACAAATATAATGTTAATTAAACCGCACGGTCAATGGTGTACACATAAAAAAAATTCCAAAGTCCAAAATTGTGTATTTTTGGTCACTTTGTATGCCCTAAAAAATGAATAAAAAGCAATCAAAAAGTCCCCTCAAAACAAAAAGGGTACATATAAAAACTTCAGATCACAGCGCAAAAAAGGAGCCCTCATACCGCCCTGTATACGGAAAAATATAAAAGTTATGGGGGTCAGAAGATGACAATTTTAAACATACTAATTTTGGTGCATGTACATATATATAAATTTGGTATCCTTGTAACCGTATGGACCTACAGAATACAGATATGGTGTCATTTTTACGAAAAATTGCACTGTGTAGAATCAGAAGCCCCCAAAAGTTACAAAATAGCGGGTTTTTTGTTTAGTTTTTTCAATTTTACCCCGCAAATATATTTTTTCTGGTTTCGCTGTAAATTTGGTGTGGAAATTATTTATGTCATTAAAAAGTGCAATTGGTGGCGCAAAAAACAAGCCATCATATGTGTGTGTAGGGGCAAAATTGAAAGCGTTCTGATTTTTTACATTTGAGGTGGAAAAAATAGCAAAAAAACTGTGGTCCTTAACCCCTTACGGACTCAGCCCATTTGGGCCTTAAGGACTCAGACAATTTTACTTTTACGTTTTTGTTTTTTCCTCCTCGCTTTCAAAAAAATCATAACTCTTTTATATTTTAATCCACAGTCTAGTATGAGGGCTTGTTTTTTGCGCTAACTGTTGTCTGTTGTAATGCCATCACTCACTTTACCATAAAAAGTATGGCGCAACCAAAAAAAAATACTATTTGCGTGGGGAAATAAAATTTAGCAAATTTTGGAAGGTTTAGTTTTCACACCGTACAATTTACGGTAAAAATGACGTGTTCTTCATTCTTTGGGTCAATACAATTAAAATGATAATAAATTGCGGAGAAGAGAGAAGAACGGATAACTCATCAGGATGCTGTGTCAAAAAAAACTTCTTTATTCTAGTCTCATAAAACATCTCGAAGACACAGGAGGGTGCAGACAGGTGGAGAGTGAAATACAAAGAGGCGGGCTACACAAGACAACGTCCGATTCGTTCAATGATGGAAATTCTTCCGGTCTCTCTGCTTCCTTCACATCACAGGTGTGCTTTAAAAAGGGGAAAAAGGGAGGGACCTAAACCTCTAAAAAGAAAACACCTTACGTGCAATAATGAAATTACATAAAATTTTTAAAAACAATCTTACAACTTACAGAATAGGGCCGAATTCAGCCCTATCATTTAATCCTGCAGGTCCTAAAGTGCCCGTTCTGAGGATCCATCTGGTCTCTAACTTAAATAAGTCTTGTGTAGCTCGCGTCTCTGTATTTCACTATCTGCACCCTCCCGTCTTCGAGATGTTTTATGAGACAAGAATAAAGAAGTTTTTTTGACACCGCATTCTGGTGAGTTATCCGTCCTTTTCCTTTCTCCACGATTTGTTATATTTACCTGAATGCTATATAGGACGTAGAGAACCACTAGCCATTTAAAGCAGACCATTATCCTGTGCAATCTAGTGGGAAGACTTAGGAATTCTACACCTGAACACCATACAGCTAGCGATGCCTGGCGGATTTCTCCTATATACAATTAAAATGATACCCATGATTACATACTTTTCTATTACTGTTGCGCTTAAAAAAAATCGCAAACTTTTTAACCAAATTAGTACGTTTAAAATCTTTCTATTTTGAAGACCTATAACTTTTTAATTTTTCCGTGTAAGTGGCGGTATGAGGGCTAATTTTTTGCACCGTGATCTGTGCTTTTTATGTCTACCATATTTTTATATTTAAAACTTTTAATAAATTTTTTATAAATTTATTTGGAATAAAATGTAAAAAAAAATGCCAAACAAAACAATTTTTTTTTTTTTATGTTCACGCTGTTCACCGTACAGTATCATTAACATTATATTCATCAAAGAGAAAAAGAATAGACGGACGACTCACCCAGGTGCAGTAAAAAATTCTTCTTTATTTTCATGAAGTGTTCATATATCCACGGCAGAGCATTAACATTATATTTTAATAGTTTGGATATTTATGCATGCTGCAATACAAAATATGTTTATAATTTTTTTTACACTTTTTCGGGGGGAAATTGTGAAAAAGGGGAAATTTACATTTTTATTGGGGGAGGGGATTTTTCAATATTCTTTTTTAACTTTTTTAACTTTTATTTTTACACTTATAGGGGACTATTTATAGCAATAAATCGATTGCTAATACTGTTCAGTGTTATCGGTCTCAGACCAGAGCAGAAGACCCGTGGAAGGCAGCGGAGGCAGGTAAGGGGACGTCTTTCTGCCGTTCTGGATGATCGGAGCTGTATTGATCACGGCATCTTAGGGGTTAATGGCGGACATCTGCATGATCACGGATGTCAGCCATTACCGGTGGGTCCCTGGCTGCTATCAGCAGCCGGGTCCTGCCGCGCAAGACCCGAGCATCGCACCACTGCTTGCGGTAATGTTTAGGACGCAAATGTACGTCCTGGTGTGTTAAGTACCACGGCACCAGGATGTACATTTATGTCCTGCATCGTTAAGGGGTTAAAGGGGTACTCAGTGGAATTATTTTTTATAAACTGGTGCAGAAATTTCAACAGATTTGTAAATTACTTTTATTTAAAAATCTTAATCCTTCCAGTACTCAGCTGCTGTATACTACACAGATTTTCTTTTTGAATTTATTTTCTGTCTGATCACAGTGCTCTCTGCTGACATGTCTGTCCCTGTCAGGGACTGTCCAGAGAAGGATAGATTTGCTATGGGGATTTGCTACAGCTCTGGACAGTTCCTGACAGGGACAGACATGTCAGCAGAGAGCACTGTGGTCAAAAACAGAAGAACTTCCTCTTTAGTATACAGCAGCCGATAAGTACTGGAAGGATTAAGGTTTTTAAATAGAAGTAATTGACAATTCTAATATGTAACTGTGTCGCAAGCGCTGTATCTATTTAATGTGATGCCCAATCTGCTGCTATACTATAAGTTCTCCTCCCTGTATGTCATACTATAAATGAAGACCACTTGTAAACAAACAATAGTGAGCGCTGATCAGGACTTAAATGGATAGTGAAGTGGTATGATACTAATATGTGTCTATAAGCATAAGTGTATATGAAGAAGTGATGATCCTATAAGAAGAGAAGTTTGAAATAATGGAGTTGAAGTAGGAAGAGGCTCGCCGAGCATTCATTGAGGCTAAAATTTAAGATAATAAATAGTGAATATATTTAATTAGGCCCAAAAGTGCACAACTTATAAAATTAGGTACACTAGTTGTCACTTCTTGATATGTACCTGAAAAGATGTTCTGAAAGAAATTAGTTCCCTGGAAGTGGTTTGTTAGGGCAGCGGGACACTCATACTATCACTAAAGAAACATAAACAGTGTCCTGTAATCAGCATATGGATCCGCTGTGAGTGCGCTATCACTATAGTAACTAACACCGCAATATGCACCTACAAACAATCTGGCACAGGATACTGAAAGAATCCACTATGTTACCGACCACGGCAGTGCTGCTGCAATCCCGTTCGTAATTCTTCCTGCAGTCCTATTGCAACAGCACTGCCGCGGTCGGTAACATATTAAATTCATTCAGTATCCTGAGCCAGATTGTCTATAAGTGCATATTGCGGTATTAGTAACTATAGTGATAGCGCACTCACAGCAGATCCGTATGCTGATTACAGGACACTGTTTATGTTTCTTTAGTATATATGAGTGTCCCGCTGCACTAACAAGCCACTTCCAGGAAACTAATTTCTTTCAGAACATCCTTTCAGGTACATATCAAGAAGTTACAACTAGTGTACCTAATTTTATAGGTTGTGCACTTTTGGACTTTATTAAATATATTCAGTATTTATTATCTTAAATTTTAGCCTCACTGAATGCTCGGCTAGCCTCTACCTACTTCAACTCCATTATTTCAAAATTCTCTTCTGATAGGATCATCACTTCTTCATATACAGGTATGCTTATAGACACACATAAGTATCATACCACTTCACTATCCATTTAAGTCCCGATCAGTGCTCACTATTGTTTGCTTACAAATAATTTACAAATCTGTTTAACTTTCTAGCACCAGTTGATTTAAAAAAATTTGTTTTCCACCAGAGTACCCCTTTAAATAATATCAACTTTTCCTATATCTTAAACTTATCATGCAAAATAGAGAAGTGATTTGAAAGTAACACTTTGCTTTAAATGCAATTATGGATACACTATGTTGTATCCTCTGGAGTGTATAATAAAAGGTGGGTATATGTGCTAATGTGTCTTGCACCATAAATTTGCACTTCCAAAGCGAGACTTTTAATTAAGTGTTCTGTTTATGTAACTACAGCAGATTAAATAAGGCTATCTGAAGAAGACAGGGCAGTAAAGGTTTTGGGATGTACCCTGCTCAGATCTCCATATCTTAGCCAGTAAGCCATTAAAAAAAGAGCACTACACAGCCATATATTACATTGTAGTCCGTTAGTTTGAATGGCACTATATATTTCTGTGTTTCCCCAAATAGTATCTGATTGGCTATGTGGATTTCTTTTGTAAAAAAAGTTGTTTATTAAACCACATGCCATTAAGATTCTTCCCGTTCTAAACATCCCTACTTGCTGTTGATGGATGGAAAATTCTTGTTTGAAGGATACATATCATTTTTAAAGATAAGCGAACCTCCTAAAATTACTTTCTGAAGGATTCACTTGAATTGGCCATCAGAATTATGTATGAGCAGTGAGTCCTGGCCCCTCTAGGTACACTGTATCACTCTATGATTCATTGCTAATTTTTTCTAGCTTTTGTAGAGAAAGTAAGCAGCAATACAGCATTGCTACCTTTTGGGGCACAGATCACCCAGTCCATCAAATACAGCAATATATACATATACCACATCTGTTTACTGTACTGCTCATTGTACAGGAGTAGGGAATTTTTTGGTTACTTTGACAGAAAGCCCTGTTCTCGCAAGTACTGAGCAGTGTGGTATATAAGTAAAAACCAGGTGCTCTCATACCCCAGCCGGACCCGGTCCGCATCTCATTCATTTGAATAAGCCAACTGGAGTCAGAAAGTGACTCTGGTTGGCAAATTTTTGCCCCATATCCAGTTTTGTGACCGGACCTAAAACCGTGGTGATGCAGGCCGGGTCTGGCTGGGGTACTGGAGCGCCCGGTTTTCACTCCCCCCAGCCAGATCCCGTTCCCGTATTAACAAAACTTGGTGTGAACCCAGCCTAAGTTAGATCAATCAAAATGAATCCAGTTACAGCCAAGTTTTGGGTTTGCTGTGTGCACCAATTTCAGTTAAGTCCAATCTTATTCTTTATATAGAATTAGTGATCTAATTTCCTTTCCCTAAATTACTATATAATGAGTGTTAAATTGCTATATAACACAGTTCCTTACCCTGGGTAGCAGCTATACTTTGTATACCAGTTTGTTTCATGCACTTTAACGGGATAAACTGCAATACCAGATACAGCCACTAGCCAGTGTATAGTGCTATGCTGCACTACTGACATCTCCTTCAATCAGCGGATTGGCGGGTCTGCTGGGAATTGGACTCCCACCAATCGGATATTGATGACCTTTCCTGCCATCATAAAACTATATAAAGTGATAGCTTACATGGCAGTATTTATTGCAATTTAGAGCCAAACACAGGAGTAGATCCATAAAGAAAGTAGAGTTTAAGGAACGAATAATATTTCTCTCCTCTTTCAATTCCTCTCTTGGCTTTGGCTCAAAAGCAGCATCAAAATTTGCCACATAAACTGCAGGTGTGATTCCAGCCTATTACTGGCACAGAAACTGAACTGCTATTGAATCATTGGCATTTCTTACATACTTGTTCTTCACACAGCAAATATTTTGCTTATCTTTCCTAAGCACAATTAAGCATGGAATGTAATGGGAATAGCTGGAGTCCGATGAATAGGTGCACCAGAAGAATGGAGTGAGACACTATCATACAGGACAGCATAGTAATGCTAAGACATGGTGTACAGCATACAGTGTACATTGCATACTTTTCTACCATTTTCCGCCAAGTGTAAGGCTGCTTCACTTGGCTTCTATCTCAGTCTGACATGTGGATATCTGCTCAGAAGGAATCATGCCAAAAATGTGGCATCTCCCTACATTCCTCAGCTTTAATACATTTTTCTATTCAGAGAATCACCAAACCAGATACATACAATAAAAACTGAAATAACAGAACATGCCATCTGTGACTCTTTAATGATAAAAGGGTATTTTTGTGCTTCTTTTTGTACCTTATGACATCTAAAAGTCATGATGTCTATTTCATCCTTCCCCATCTATAGTTCAGAGACTGTAGCCAGTATATGAGCAGAGGGGGCACATCACATGTTTTCACGATTACCACTTTGTATACAAGGAGGGAAAAAGACCAGTGCCTTGCACGTTTTTT